>NW_027187278.1:5732889-5828572 GCF_028583685.1 Petaurus breviceps papuanus | reverse complement strand
AGAGAGAGAGAGACAGAGAGAGACAGACAGAGAGAGAGAGACAGAGACAGAGAGAGAGACAGAGACAGAGAGACAGAGACAGAGAGACACAGAGAGAGACACAGAGAGACACAGACAGAGAGACAGACAGAGAGACAGAGACAGAGAAACAGAGAGAGACAAAGACAGAGACAGAGACAGAGAGAGAGAAGAGAGGTTTATCTATCACCTCTAAATCTGTAAGCCCCATCCTTGTTCATCTTTCATTTCTGAAGATAACTGATCTGTGATCTTATGAACTATTGATCCTCTTATTCAAAAGGGTTTCTATATCAGGTGACCCTCATACTGAAGAAATTACTGATCCAGTCCATTGCTCCCTGAATCAGCTGCCAATATCATTCCTGTAAACAAAACAAAATAAAACAAAGCAAAGCTATGATTATCCTTTATTGAATAGCAGTTCTTTTCCTTGTTTTACTTTTGCTACATGCTTCTTTAATTTCATTTGTTAAGCTTGGTTCTATTTCTGCATGCTAATTTAAACTTCTCCATAATCCCTGTAGGAAAAAAAAATACTTAAAAAACACATTTGTACATGGCTTAAAAAAAGAATATAGAATAGCCATAGTATAATGCCTTCAAAAAACCTCTAGCAGCACAATACAAAATGATATGTCCCTAAACATAAAACTTAAAGAAGGAAAAATGCAATAAGAAAAGCAAGGTGTGTGATTTTCTTAATTTATATAGTAAAAAGTTTATGTTTATTCCATGTTTCTTAGAATCCTCAGATAAAGTATGTTTTTAGTTCATATTTGCTATATCTCTTTTGATTTATTATTTAGGGAGCAGGTGGTTTTTTCCATAGAGGAAATTGATGGGTAGTTTCCTGGAATCACAAAGCCCTGAGTTCAAATCCAAGCTCAAACACTTACACGTATCTTACCTTGGGCAAGCCTCTTAACCTCTTTTTGCCTAACTTTTCCAAATGATATAAATGGGTATAAATATGAATGATTTTTATAAATGAACTTATCTTGCAATTTCTGTGAATATCAAATGAAATATATTTGTAAAACAAAAAGCACGTAGCCCTATACCTGACACATAGTAGTTACTATATAAATGGTTATTACCTTCTCTTTCCTATCATTTAGAGAATGAGGAAGTTATTTCATGTACATTGATATTTGGCTACATCCTTAAATTATGTGAGCCTTTAGGCAAACAACTGATATTCTATGACATCCTCTTAATTCTATATCTCACTGAATCTATAAAATGAAATGCACCAGATGGACCACTTGCTTGATTTTATTGGTATATTTCTTCATATTTTCATGCATTAGGAAACAAAAAAAAAATACAGCCCCAACATTCTGTGAAAGGCTAGCACATTAAGACTCACAAAGGTATAGAACATGGTCCTTGCCCTGGATATGCATTTTTCCTGACCCAAAACCTTAACCAGAATTTGTATTTGTTTGAATTTTCATTAAATTTCATGTAAAATAAAGAGAACTCATTAAACAAAATGTCCTTTGTTTCATTTTGTTTTCTGAGATTTTTCTCCAATTATAATTGCTCTATTACAATTACTCAAACATAAGTATTTTAAAAGATTCTCTCTGTATTTTTCTTGCTGTATATGCTTTTTATATATGTCATACTATTATCCTTTGAGAAAGAAACTATGGGAATCATTAACTATTTTACAGATGCCAAAATGAGGCTCAGAAAGTTTCATAAGTGTTCAAGTCAAGATTTTTATCCATTTTACTGACTTCAAACTTCTTGCTTCCCTATCTGATATATCATGTTTCCATAGTGGAAAAAATGGAGTGTGAAGCATTGTATTCAGATTTCAGACTATATGAGTTGAGATCTCTTTCATATACTTGCCATGTGCCATACATTTTCAGTCTTCCCTTCCCAGATTGATTCTTTTATGAAGGAAAATTAGGGAACTTTCTTTTTTGCTTTTTGGAGGGCAATTGGGGTTAAGTAACTTGCCCAAGGTGACATGGCTATTTTTTTTGCATGCTGTCTCAGGCCAGAACTAAACTACAGCCATCCTGACTCTGGGGTTGGCGCTTTGCTCACTGTGCAACCTAGCCTCCCCCTTATCCAACTTTTAATTAATGAATGAGCATTGACTCAGACAAACTTGAGTCTTGGGAAAGACCTTAGCTTAAAAAAGCCAACATATTATTACGGTATGAAGACAGAATAGGATTTATGGAGAAGGCAGATTCCGATTTGGGTTTAAACAAGCTTTTATAGTTATTAAAGAACTTACAAATGAGGAGAGAATATTCAAGACATAGAGAAGAGTGTAAATTAGGTCAATGTGTCAAAAATAGCATAGACTTTGTGGATATAGAAGTCTGCCCTAGGAACATGGCACATGAAAAGATGTGTTATAGTATATGATCAGGCTGGAAGGTATTATGGTGGCAGACAGTGGAGTGCTTTGTTCACTAGTTTGGGGATGGTGAACTTTTTATGTAAATAAAAAAGAAGGCAATAAGGAGTTTTGAGCCGAATATATCCATAAGGACAACTAGGTTGTTAGGAGTGTGAAGCCTAGAATGGTGGAGAGAAAGAGGGAAGACAAGAGTACCTGTGAGAAAATCAGACATGGAGTGGCACCTGTTTTCATAGAGAATGATAACAGGTTTCAGAGATATTGTTGAAATAAAGCTGGTGGAAGTTGGAAACTAATTGAAGAGGAAGAGCTGAGGGAGAGGGATGAGAAAATATTGTAGCATTACTGAAAGAAATAGCAGGGTAGGCAAAGGTATTATTGTGGGGATTATAATATAATCTCTAGACATTTTGAGTTTAAGGTATCAAATAATAGATCCAAGTAGATATATCCTGTAGGTAGAGTGCTGCTTTTATAAAGACCATATTTTATGGCACTTTTTTTTTAAGCAATTGGGGTTAAGTAACTTGCTCAAAGTTACACTGTCAGTTATTTCTGGGTGTGGTGCTAAGTATCTGAGCCTGGATTAGATCCCCAGATCATCCCCACACTGGGGCCAGTGCTCTTACTCACTGAGCTACCTGGTTGCCCCCCAATTTTTTTTTTTTGCTTTTTGGAGGGCAGTTGGGCTTAACTGACTTGCCCAACGTCACACAGCTAATTTTTCGTTTTAAGTGTCTGAAGTTGGATTTGAACCCAGATCTTCTTGACTCCAGGGCTGGAGCTCTATTAACTGTGCCACCTAGCCACCACTTTTTTTTTTAAAAGCAATTGGGGTTCAGTAACTTGCTCAAGGTTACATGGCCAGTTATTTCTGGCTGTGGTACTAAGTATCTGAGCCCGGATATGATCCCATATTATCCTGACTCTGGGGCTGGTGCTTTTACTCACTGAGCCACTTGGCCTCCCCTAACTTTCTTTTGTTTTTAATTTAACATGAACTGAGTCAAAATTGGTGAAGTTAGAAAAAAAGCTTTTAGTCTCTGGTCATCATGTTTCACAACTCTATGCAAATCACATAATTTTTTAGGATTGTAGAACGGTAAAATTTCTGATAAATACTGTCTCACTTCCCCTTAGCAATAAGTCATCTTTTTCTCTCTATAGGGTTTATGTCTCTATATATCTGTAGAAAAGGAGATTTGGTCATTTCTGGAGTTTTAAAATTTGATACCTATATCAATTAAAACTTGTTCTGTTACAATCATTAATTTTTGTGTATTCTCCCTCCAAAATAACAAAAAAGGGGCAGGTGTATTAGATAATTTCTTTTTTACACACATGTATTTGTGTGTGGGTGTTTCCCCTAAATAAGATGAAGAAAGACTTCCAGATTAAAAAAAAGTACTTAAAGCACAGGCTTTGTGTCATACATGAGTTAAGATAGCTAATTGCCAAACATACAATTACTACACCTTGGCCAAAATTAAGGAAATAAATAAATTTCAGGAGGAATAAATCCATTCCATTCAAAGATAAGCAATTAGTTAATGAAATCTCACTGCCTCTTTCACACACAAAATGTATCAAATGTAACAAATTGAGGAGACATGAAAAGAAGAAATAATAGCATTTAAATAAATTATAGAAACAACAGCTGCATTTCTACTCCCCACCCATTTCCAATTCTATTCACCCATCCCCTTATTCTCCCTGTTCTTAATGTTTTCCCCCATTTTCTTAGTTATCTTTTAAAAGTAATTCCCCCTTTTACTTTTAGTACAATGTTTATTAAAATTTAATAAAATTTTCAAAGACTACCATTAACTAGGCACACTGTCTTTATTTTTCACTTTTTCTATCTTTTTTCTCTCTATATGTATCTAGCTCTGTCCCTTTCTTTTCTCCTCCCCCAACCCCATGTAAACAAAGAATACAAATTCATTTAAAACAAAAATGCATAGCTTCCTCATATCTTTAAAATTTAAATGCTAAAATTCTAGGACCTCCATGTTTTGTTTTTCCAGTGGGATGCAGGAATAAGCAAAGAGTAACCTCAAAGAAATCCCTGAAACAAAGTAAGGCTTTTGTTTTCCCAGCTACAAGTAATTGTGCTTGCAGTTTGAATGCAGTTTATGGAGCAGAGAGATCACCATCAAGAGATTAAATTAAGTATCACGAGAAAATAGCTATTAAGACTAGAAACTTGACAGCCATTAGATTGTAGTTTGGCACAAGCCCTGAAACAGGAGGGTAGAATGCATACAAGAGTTATGGGTACCCAACTGATCTAGATCTTCAGGGATACATGAACTTTTTTCTAAAGCACTTAATAATGTTTGTCATAGGAGAAAGAGATGTATTTGGATCAAACCAGTGAGCTACATTAACAAAAATGTATAATTAAGACAATTGTAAAATCATGATGTATTTTTTTTATCTCTTTCACCTATATGATATGCATTTTTCTTTATTCAGACCAAGAATGCTGTGATACTAGGGGAAAAAGACAATGATTTTCTTAAACCTCCATTCTTGTTAAAGTTCTGAGCAAAATCTCAGTAGAAAAATATATTTTATGATTTCTATCACATAATTCATAAACATTCATTCAGTTCAGGAGGAATTAAATGTGTAAAAATGTCTCCATAGCTCTTTTCTCTATAATATTCAGTTATTATTGTTGTTATTTCTTTTTTTTTTTCATTTAGAAAGTCTCTTTAAGGAAACACCCTTCTTTGTTGATCATCTCCTCATCCAAAACTTATTAACTTAGAGAGATGACTGGTACACTGAGAGGTTAAGTAACACCATTAGTCATGCAATTTTTATGTGTCAGATATAACATGAACCTATACCTCCCTGATTACAAGGACAACTTGATTCACTAAGCCACAGAGCTTTTCCCCAATGTTTCAGGGGTTTTATGATCTCATTTTTGTGTTTATTTTTTCCAAATATGAAGATTTTTGCTGACCCATACCTGTACAGCATCAGAACTCTAATCCACATTCTCCCATATATTTACCAAAGAGAGTTCACTAAAAATTCTGGAGCCTTTCCTTGCATTGGCCTGGCATCACAGTGATCAATCTAACACATACTTTACTCTTCAGAGATACTCCTTAGTCTTACTAGTTGATCAACAGATTTTCTTTTCCATGATATATTTGTTTCATCTCACTCTTTACATAGTTTCTCCTGAATAATTTCTTATTTTAATGTTACGGCCTCCTCATTCTTGCCTCTTCATTGATCTTTGTGTGATCCTCAATTTCAGTTCATCAGAGACATTCACATTTCATTCCTCACAAGTGTATAATATAATTACTTAAAGAAAATCATCATAAAATAGATGGAACTTTGTTTCAAGAAAATTATTGTGGTCATAAGAAAAAGTCTGAAACTTCCTAAAGAAAAGTCAAATTGCTTCCCTCCCCTCCCCCTTCGCTTCAATCCTGAGCTGTAATCCCAAGCCTGTGGTCCATTTTGGATGTCTGTGTGAGGTAATTATACAGATAGATATACCCTATAAGTTCTCCATAAATATACATCTCATTTGTCTGGCAATTGTTATGCTTATTCACAATAGTTCTTCCTATATGGGTAGTTGGACCAGAAACATTTTAGTGATTATAGTAGACTTGAAAATTCTGATGGCTGACACAATCAACACAATGTCATCAGCAACAAATACAGCTATAACTCTACAATGAAATTCCTCCAGGACAGTGGTAAATACCATTCTTGATTCTCTAGGATTCTCTAAGTATATTATCATATCATATGCAAAGAATGATAGCTTGGTCTCTTCTTTGCCTAATTTAATTACTTTGATTTCTTTTTCTTCTCTAATTGCTTCTGCTAACATTTCTAGTGCCAGATTGAAGAAGAGGGCTGATAGCGGACACCCTTGTTTCATACCTGATCTTATTGGAAATAAGCTTCTACCTTATCCCCATTACATATAATACTTGCTGGTGGTTTTAAATAGATGCTACTTATTATTTTAAGGAAGGCTCCATTTATTCCTGTACTTTCTAGTGTTTTCAATACAAATGGATGATGTATTTTGTCAAAAGACTTTTCTGTATCTATTTAGATAATCATGTAGTTTCTGCTAGTTATCTTGTTGGCATGTTCAATTATACTGCTGGTTTGCCTAATATTAAACCATCCTTGCATTCCTGGAATAAATCTTACCTGATCAAAGTGTATTATTCTTCTGATAAGTTGCTGTAGTCTTTTAGCTAATATTTTATTTAAAATTTTTGCATCTATATTGATGAGGGAAATTTGTTTATAATTTTCTTCCTCTGTTTTATCTCTTCCTGATTTAGGTATCAGTATCATATTTGTGTCATAAAAGGAATTTGGTAGGGGTAAACACCTTTCATATCTTAACAAGTGACATCTGATGTTAAGACATCTTATACACCTTTGTCATATAGATAGAAACCAGAGGATTCTATAATTTGTAAAAAAAAAAAATAATATCGAGCACTTTTAGAATGCAATGATGAAATAAACCACGAGTATGGGTATGTTTATTTTATGGTTTTTTTGAGTATACCAACATAAATAAGGTGAAATGAAGGAGATTATGAGTAAAAACTGTCCTCAAAATATTCCATTAAAAAAAGTTGGCATGGTCATTCATGTATAAAGAGTATGGGTATTACACAGTGTATTTGATCCAGTGGTATGCCTAAGAGGAGAGAATTTGTAACAATGAGTAGATTTAAAAATTTTCAAGTTCAAACTTCATGTAAGGGAAAATATTCTAACCATTAAAGCTATTCTGAGATGGAATGGGCTAGCTGGAGAGTAATGGGTTACCTCTTTATTCAGGACTTCAAGGAAAGACAGAACAACTTCTAAGGTACTTTTAGAGGTTTTTGCTCAATTGTTTTGCTTTATTTTGTTCATTTGTATGGTAATTGTTTACAATAGTTCATTACTGAGGGCCTCCCTACTGTGCAATTCTATGATTCTCTGAACTAAATAGAAACTTCTCTTGGAATTTCAAATAGTATTTATATGAGCTAATCATTATTTCAGACATTTATTTTTTTACAATGAAGGATACACTCATTCTTTAAACAAATAAAACATTAATAAAAATTTCATGAATGGATAGAAAGATGGGTAGGTATATAGAGGTATAAATTAATTGAATGACTATTCTTTACACAACCATTGATAATAGGTGCTATTGAAAATTTATATCTATATATGTATCAATACATCTGTCTTTCTATCTCTCTATCTCTCCATCTGATCTGCTCATACTAGAGTCCTTAACACATAGTAATTTAAATTCTGTAATTAATTAATGTGAAGTAAGGCATTCACAACAATACCCACAAAATAAGGTAAAGCTATAGAGATAAACAAATTATCTTATAGAATAATATTTCCAAGAATTTGGAAGGAATAAGATGCTGCAGGTCATGGGGGAGTATAGTAGAGTAGCTGTTTTTTGACTGGACATAGAAAATGCTTAGGAAATAAGCCAATTTAAAATGCACTGAAGAAATATATAGTATTTTAAACTTTTGTTTGATTACTAGCTTGATAAGAGTACTATTTTAGTTTATTTCTGATAGGGCTTTCTTTTTCATCTATTTGCAAGCTAATTTATGTGATATTTATTTAATTTTTCCTAATTTATGATGTATTATATAAAATATTTTTGATGTTACTAATAATTTTGTTTCAGAATTTGATGTAATAAGCTTTATGGAAAATCCTATTGTTGTAAAAGGCATATTTTGTTTTAATAACATTTAAGTTAATTGTACTTGTTTTTAAATGTTATTAGATAATTATAGATAAATGTCATGGATTAAATGACATCTAGTAAAAAAAGTGCAAGGAACTGAGTGGTGAGTGGGGTAAAGAAGGGAGAAATTTCATAATTATAACAATGTGCTTCCATGAGTAAAGGAGAGAGAAACACATTTCATTTGAATTATCCACATAAAGTTTATGGAAGCAGCAGGAGTGATATCATAAAATGAAATCTTAGCATAGAAACTCTTTTTTTTTCCAATTTCATAAGTTGCCTCCATTGCCTCCTCCAACCAAGGAGGAATGGGATTTTGGAAAAGCAATGTAATGCACAATACATTCTGGCAAAAGAAATTTTTGAGAGAGTGTATGTTGATAACAGCATTAAAATGAAAGGTGCCTAGTGAAATAAACTTTTTGTTGTAAAACTATTTTAGAATGCTATTTTTTCAATTGTGAAAGGAAGAAAACAAAACAAAAAACCCGGTATTGTGATGTTTGCAAAATGTGATGTTTAAGCATCCGTGGAGAAATTTTAAAAATCTGGAAGACATTTAGAATGACACTATGTTTTTTATATACTTATATAAGGATCACAAGATTTTGCATGTGTAAGCATATACAAGCATCATGGCTTAACTAGTTAGTAATTACACACATGCTCTCATTTAACATCAATATTAGGTAAAAACCTCACATATATGGAAATATGTAAATATACAAATATATGTGCTTATATGTGTATTTGCATGTGTATAGCTTTTTTCAGCCATTTTTCAGTCATGTCTATCTTTGTGAGCTTATTTGGGGTTTTCCTGGGAAGTTACTGGAGTGGTGACACTTCCTTCTCTAGATGAGGAAGTGAGGCAAACAGAGTTGAGTGACAAGATCGCATAGGTAGTAAATGTCTAAAGATAGTTTTGAAATCAGGGAGATGAGTCTTCCTGACCCCAGGCCCAACACTTTATTCCCTGTACCACCTAGATACCCTTTGCTCTATCTATCTATCTATCTATCTATCTATCTATCTATCTATCTATCTATCTATCTATCTATCTATCTGTCTGTCTGTCTGTCTGTCTGTCTGTCTGTCTGTCTGTCTGTCTGTCTGTCTGTCTGTCGGTCTGTCCATCTGTCTATCTATCTATCCATCCATCCATCCATCTATCTGAAATTTTGAGCTAGTAAATGTGATTAATTTCAATTAAATCAAAGCATAAAATATATTCTTTCTAAGTTATAATTTAAACATTTTATCATCTCCTTTTCTATTTGATCACTTCATCTTACAACAATGCCTCATTCATTTAACTTTAATAAGTTTAAGCATATGTTTATTACTTATTTTTAAGTGATGTGACTATCTGTATTTTCTTATGTATTGGAGAATTTGAAAAGGAAATCCCTGATCAGATAATTTGCCCCAGAAAGTTTTCTTTCTAATTACAAGATGTAAGGGCCATATAACAAAGACAAAAATGTAGTGAGGACTTAAACAAAATCTAAGGTAATGTTCATATATTGTTCTATTTTAATGAGACATGAAGAAGTTATTTTACTTAAACTTGAAGAATTAGAAAGAAATTTGTCACCAATTGTCCAAAGCTTTGACATTCCTTTTGTGCCCTTAAAAAAAATTCAGACTCATTCTTAACTTTTAATATATGTGTGTGTAGACATAAGTATATTCATAAATACATGTGTATATTTTTGAGCTTCTAACATTCATTTTACAGGATTTTGAATTCCAAATTTCCCCACTTCCCCTCTCCCTTCTTCTCTCCTCCCCTCTTCCATGCTCAAGATGGCAGGCAATATAATGTAGGCTATAGAAGCACAATCATATTAAAAATATTTACAAATTAGTCATGTTGTGAAAGAAGAATCAGAACAAAATGGGAAAACAATGAGAGAAAAAAAACTGAAAATATTATGCTTTGATTTGTATTCAAACTCCGAAATTCTTCCTCTGCATGTGGATAGCATTACCTTTGTGATTTTTTTGGAATTGTCTTAGATCATTGTACTTCAGAGAAAAACCAAGTCTATCAAAATTCATTATCACACAATGTTGTTACTGTGTGCAATATTCTGGTTCTGCTCACTTCACTCAGCATCAGTTCATGTAAGTGCCGATTTTCTGAAATCTTCCTGTTCATCGTGTCTTATAGCACAATATTATTCCATTACACACATATACCACGACTTGTTCGGCCATTCCCCAATTGAAGAGTATTCCCTCAGTTTCTAATTCTTTGCTATTACAAAAAGAGCTGCTATAAATATTTTGTACATGTTAGTCCTTTTTTTCCCCCATTTTTATGTTCTCTTTGGGATACAGACATAAGAGTGGTATTGCTGGATCAAAACATATGCAGAATTTTATGGCCCTTTAGACATAGTTCCAAATTGCTCACCAGAATGGATGGTTTAATTCACAACTCCACAAAATGCATTAGTTTTCCAATTTTCCCACATCTTCTCCAACATTTATAATTTTCCTGTCTTGTCATGCTAGTCAATCTGATAGGTATGATGAGGTAACACAGAGTTGTTTTAATTTGTATTTCTCTAATAAATAGTGATTTATAGAATTTTTATATGAGTATAGATAGTTTTAATTTCTTCATCTGACAACTGGCAGCTCATGTTCTTTGACCAATTATTAATTGAGGAACGACTTCTATTCTATAAATCTGATCCAGTTCTCTATATCTTAGAAATGAATCTATCATAAACACTGGCAGTAAAAAACAAACAGACAAAAAACTTTCCCTCCTTTCTGCTTTCTTTCTAATCTTGGTTGAATTGGCTTTAGTAAGTAGTACAAAAACTTTTTAATTTATTGTAATCAAAATTTATCCATTTTGCATTTCATAATGTTCTCTATATCTTGTTTGTCATAGACTCCTCCCTTTTCAGATCTGAGAGGTAAACTATTCATTGCTCTCCTAATTTGCTTATAGTATAACCCTTTATGTCTAATTTACATAGCCATTTTGACCCTATCTTGGTATACAGTGTGAAGTATTGATCTATGCTTATTTTCTGCCATATTATTTACCCAGCAATTTTGATCAAATAGTGAGCTCTTATCCCAGAAACTGGGAGTGTTTGGGTTTATCAAACAGTAGGTTACTGTAGGCATTGACTCATGTGCATCATGTACTAGACCTACTCCACTTTATTTCATATCAGTTTTGATGATTGCCACTTTATAATATAGTTTTATATCAGGTAAAGCAAGGCCACATTACTTTGCATTTTTTTCATTAATTCCCTTGGTATTCTTGACTTTTTCTTCTTCCAGATGAATTTTATTTTTATTCCAAACAACATATTGTAGGATTCTGGTTTATAATCTACTTTGCTCTCTACTTCTGTTTTATGAAAAAGTTCATTCCACTCATATTCGCAGTGATGATTACTATTTCCCTCTATCCTATTTTCTACCTGTTCATACTTTTTTCTCTTTTCACCCTATTCCTCCTCACCATTATTTTCCTTCTGACCAACACCTCCCCCAGTCTTTCCTCTCTTCTATCCATCCCCTCCCTTTTCTTCCCTCTTTCTTCTCCTAGTTCCCTATAGGTTAAGATGAATTTCTGAACCCAACTGAGTGGGTATAATATTCCTTCTTTGAACCAAAATCAATGACAGTAAGGTTCAAACAAAGATTCAAACAAAGCTTACACCCCTCTCTTCTTTCCCTCTACTATAATAGGTCTTTTACACCTGTTCAGGTTATGTAATTTACCATATTTTGCAACTCTTTCTTCTTCCCCAAGAACAATCTATTTTTTACCGCTTTCATATCATACTATATACCTAGCCTAGTTGTGCCTCTTTTGGCCTAGTTTTCAGATCTGCCAACTTACCTTCTGTACTGGGGTTGGAGGCCTCACAGTTGGCCTGTTTTGACACTGGCCTGCTGAGTCAGGATGGAGAGTCCTCAGTTGCTGATCTGTACTGAGTCTGAGAAACTCCCTCTGGCTCACCCAGACATCATCTGTGTTCCCTTTGTTCCCAAGTGAGACAGAAATGTCCTGAAGTCCTAAGTAATCTTAAGCTGGAAAATTGCTTCACCCTATCGTTTTGTAGGTTCTATAAAGTCACCAAAGTCACCCAAAACCTCTGTCTGTCTATGCTCCATCCAACTACCCTGAAAAATATTTAATTCTCAGTAGTTACAAGTAGCATTCTATATAGGGATGCAAACAGTTTAAACATATTGAATAACCTTTCTTCCCTTCCTGTTTATGTTTTTTTTAAGGTTCTTTTGATTATTGTATATGAAGATTTAATTTTCTATTTAGCTCTGGTCTTTTCTCAGGAATTATTGAAAGTTTCCCATTTCTTTGAAAATTTCATTGTCCATCTTATCACATGAAAAATTGCACTCAATTTTGTTGGATCATTGATTCAGATAATTTGCCTTCAAGAATATCATATTCCAAACCCTTTAATCCTTTAATGGAGATGCTCCTTAATCCTGTGTAATCCTGACTGTGGTACCACCATATTTGATTTTCTTTGGCTGGCTACTTACATCATTTTCTCTTTCATTAGATAATTCTGGAATTTGACTACAATATTCCTTCAATTTTTTTTTATTTTGGGATCTCAATCTGGAGATGATTGGTAGATTCTTTTTTTATCAACCAAACTTTATTAACTTCTAGGTTACATGATTCATTTCCTCAAGATTTTGAGTTACAAATTTTCTCCCAATTTTTCCCCTACCCACCACCCCAAAATAGTGATCCCACTGGATATCCCCTTCTTCATTCTGCTCTCTCCCATATCTTCTCCCACACCCCCTCTGACTTTCCACTAGGGCATGGCCAGTCTCTATGACCCCATGCCTATATATCTTATTTCCCAATTATATGTAAAATAGTGTGTGTGTGTGTGTGTGTGTGTGTATACACACACACACTATTTATATATTTATACACTATATTATTATTTATATAATAACTAATATAATATAATAAATATAAAAATAAAATAATTTACTATACTATAAATAAATATTATATATTAAATAATATAAATAAATAAAATATATAATATAATAAAAACAACTAATTATATAATATATTATACACTATATATTATATAAATATATACACTATATATATTTTAAAATTTTATTTTAAAACTTTGAATTCCAGATTCATTACCTTCCTCACTTGTCACCTACCCTTACTGGGAAGATAAGCAATTCAGTACATGTTACACATGTGTAGCTATGCAAAATATTTTCATAGTGCATATATTGTAAAAGAGTGACTATATTTCCTTCCCTCCTATCCCACCTCCCACTTGTTCTATTCGCTACTTTGATCCTGTCCCTTTTCAAAAGTGGGTGCTTCTAACTTCCCTCCTCCCCCAGCCTGCCCTCCTTCCATTATCCCCCCTCATATCCCCTTCCCCCATACTCTGCTGTAGGGTGAGATACCCAATTTAGTGTGTATATCATTCCCTCCCTAAGGCAAATTCAATGAGAATAAGGTTGACCCATTCCCTCTTGCCTTCCAGTTCTTCCCTGTCCATTGTAGCCATTTTCCCTTGCCTCTTCTATGCGATATAGTTTACCTCATTCTGTCTCTACCCATCTCTTCTCATTATATTCCTGTCTCACCTTTTAATTTCACCTTTTAAGTATCATTCCTTCCTATTAAATTGATCCTGTGCCCTCTATCTATGTATACCTGTACACATATATACAAACGTTTACATATGTATTCATATGCTCATATACCCTCTTATAGACTTGTGTATGTATGTATGTGTGTATACATATATATGTATATGTGTGTGTGTGTATTTCTATTACCTTCAACTATTCTCATACTGAGAAAAGTTTCATCACTTAAAATTACTGTTTTTCCATATAGGGATGTTAATAGTTCAACTTTGATAAGCTCCTTATGATTACTTTTCCCTCTTTACCTTCCCATGCTTCTATTGCTTCTTGTATCTGAATGTCAAATTTTATATTCAACTCTAGTATTTTCATCAAGAAAGGTTGAAAGTCCTCTACTCCACTGAATGATCATATTTTCCCCTGAACCATGATATGCAGTTTTGCTTGGTAGTTGATTCTTGGTTTTAATCCCAGCTCCTTTGATCTCCAGAATATCATATTCCAAGCCCTTCAATCCCTCAGTGTAGAAGCTGCCAGATCCTGTGTTATCTTTATTGTGTTTCCATAATCTTCAAATTGTTTCTTCCTGGCTGTTTGTGACATTTTCTCCTTGATTTAGGAATTCTGTAACCAGGCTATAATATTCTTGGGAATTTTGTTTTGGGGATCTTTTTCAAGAGGTGATTGGTGGATCCTTTCAACCTCTGTTTTGCCATCTGGTTCTAAAACATCAGGGCAATTTTCCCTGAGAATTTCTTGAAGGATGATTTCTAGGATCTTTTTTTGATCATGGCTTTCAGGTACTTCAATAATTATTAAATTATTTCTCTTGGATCTATTTTCCAGGTCAGTGGCTTTCCCAATGAGATATTTCACATTGTCTTTTATTTTTTCATTTGTTTGGATCTGTTTAATAGTATCTTGATTTCCCATAAAGTCACTAGCTTCCATTTGCTCCAATCTAATTCTGAAGGAATGATTCTCTTCAGTGAGCTTTTGAGATTATTTTTCCATATGGTTAATTCAGCTTTTTAAGGCATTCTCCTCATTGCCTTTTTGAGCCTCTTTTGTCATTTGAGTTAGTCTATTTTTAAGGTGTTATTTTCTTCGGTCAGGTTGTTGCACTTATTTTATAATTGTCTTGCATCATTCTCATTTCTCTTCCCAATTTTTCCTCCACTTCTCTTATTTGGTTTTCGAAATCCTTCTTAAGGTCCTTTATGGCCTGTAACCAGCTCATATTTTTCTTGGAAGCTTTTGTTGCAGGAGTTCTGACTTCACTGTCTTCATTCTGCTCCATGCTTTGATCTTTTTGTCCCCAAAATAGGAGTGTAAAGTTGGGTTGCTCTGCTTGCTTTGCTTCACACTTTTGCTCATGTTGCCAGTCAATTACTTGACTTTTGGTCTTTTGGCCACTGTAGGACTCTCTGCTACTAGAGAGAGAAGCTTTATACCAAATCACAGGAGTTTTCTCAGCTGCCAAAAGTATTAGTTGTGTGCCCTCTCTGAAGCCTCGACATGCTCTGGCAAGTTGATTGCACACCCCAGGACCTCCACCCTAGACCACAACCCAGATCGAAGCAGGTTCAAGCAAGAGTGATTATGCCTCAGAATGGGGGCTTGGTCTGGCTACAATCTGCAGGCCAGGAGCATAAGGAGCCACATGGCTGCTGCTGCACAGTGCGTTGCCTCAGCTACTTCTAACCCCATGGGCAAAGGCCAACCCCACTCTAGAACTACTGGATCCCAAAGTCCACACTGCACTGACCTTTCATTTTGTCCTTAGCAACTATGTGTTGATAATTCTGGAAACCACCACAGCTGCTGGTGATCTGAAGTCCCTGCAGCTGGTGTCTGGTCAGGCCTGCCCTGAGGCTAAAACCTCCAGCTTACATGGTCTGGGCTTGGCTTCCAAAGTGCTGTGCTAGCAGCTTCCTGCCAGCCTGTTGTGCTGTCTTCAGTGGGAGATTAGCTTCTCTGTGCCATTTTGTGGGTTCTGTAGCTCCAAAGTTTCTTCAGAGTCACCTTTTACATGAATTTTAAGAGGTGGAAACCAGAGCCCTGTGGAAGTCCTGCTTCTACTCTGCCATCTTTACAAGGCCCAAATAGGTAGATTATTTCAATGACTATTTTACCCTCTGGTTCTAGGAAATCAGGAGTTTTCCTTGATAATTTTGTGAAAGATGCTTTTCAGTCTCTTTTTTGATCATGGCTTTCAGGTAGTCTAGTAATCCTTAAGTCATCTCTACTGCACCTATTTTCTAGGTAACTTGGTTTTCTTCCTTCAGTATAAAAGAATAACATTCCACAATTATGTAGGCATTGTGGCATTGGTGTACTCTTTTGAGTTTGTGTTTTCCCTGTCACCATAGCAGTTCTCTATAGTCAAGATTCTCTTTTGTTTCTTGCGTTTTTGTGTGTCTTTTTTGGTGGCTTTTAAAGTTTAGCTCTCCTCCTGGGGCACAGAAGGCACTTTTCCAAATGTCTAGTACTAAGTTCCAGGGGTCTCATCATAGTCTTTGTGTGCTGGGGTCTTAGGTGCTGGCAGCTTACTCACTGATATGGAGTTATCTGGTGTAGTTGTGTCTCTTTTTATTTAGTTTTCAGATCTGCCAACTTACCTTCTATACTGGGGTTGGAGGCCTCACATCTGGCCTGCTATGACACTGGCCTGCTGAATCAGGATGGAGAGTCCTCAGTTGCTGATCTGTACTGGATCTAAGAAACTCCCTCTGGCTCACCCAAACATTGTCTGTGTTCCCCTTTTCCCCAAATGAGACAGTAATTTCCTGAAGTAATCTTATATAATCTTAATCTTAAGTAATCTTAAAATGGAAAATTGTTTCACCCTTTCTTTTTGTAGGTTCTATCACTGCAGAAATCAGTTTAGAGGCTTGATTTATCCTTGTTCCTGAGGGAAACTGTGGAGATCTCAGGCAACTTCCTGACTTCTCTCCATCATCTTGTCTCTGCCTCTTTAGTGTACTTTTATTTTTCTTTTTTAAAATGCATTTATTTAATTTTCATTTACAACATTCAGTTCCACAATCCCTTGAGTTTCAAATTTTTCCCCCTTCTTCTTCTCCCTGCTCCCTCCTCATGGTGGCATGCAATCAAATATAGGTTCTACAAATACCTTCACATTAAACATTAGTCAAGTTGTAAAGAAGAATTATAACTAATGGATTAAACAATGAAAAATGAGAAAGAAGGGACAAAACAAAACAAAACACAAAAGAAAGAGCAAGCAAGTAGTTTTCTTCAATCAGCATTCAGACTCTGTAATTCTTTCTCTGGATGTAGATATCCCTTTTCATCATGAG
Organism: Petaurus breviceps papuanus; assembly: GCF_028583685.1. Classification (NCBI taxonomy): domain Eukaryota; kingdom Metazoa; phylum Chordata; class Mammalia; order Diprotodontia; family Petauridae; genus Petaurus; species Petaurus breviceps. The sequence goes on along the minus strand of NW_027187278.1, from coordinate 5,811,393 downwards.
TCTTTTGTAGTTGTCTTCTAACCTTATATTGCTGAGAGGAGTCCAGTCTATCAAAGTTAGTTGTCACACATACCATGTTTCTATCATTGTGCATGAAGTCCTCCTACTCTCCTCACTCAGCATCAGTTTATATAAGTCTCCCCAAGTTATTATGAAGTCTGTCTGCTCCTCATTTCTTATAGCATGATATTATTCCATTATATTCACACAGCACAACTTGTTTAGCCATTCCCCAATTGATGGGCATCCCCTTGATTTCCAATTATTTGCCACCACAAAAAGAGCTGCTATAAAGATTTTTGTAAATATGGATCCTTTTCCAAGCTCTATTATCTCTTTGGGACAAAGACCTAGTGGTGGCATTGCTGAGTCAAAGGGTATGCATGTTTTTATATCCCTTTGGACACAGTTCCAGATTGTTTTATAGAATGGTTGGATTATGAATGGACCACGAAGAAACATGAAAAGTGAAAGTCTACAATGGCCATTAGCATTATAGTTATTAAGTATCCTGTATACATTGTTAACCCAAGAAACAATTTTTCTATTAGATGTATGTACCTAGTCTTACCACTAAATTTATGTGTACTTGTGAGAGAGTAATCTCCAAGTTAATTGAGGTGGAGATGTTTTATAGTCAATATACTTATTTTGTCATCTCAATGAATGCCATTGCTGTGAGGTAATTTTAACAAGTGACTATAAAGGGAAAATGTGTTATTGGGGTTTTGTGAGGTGTTGGTTTACAAATATCAGTTAACAGAATCCTCTGAAATTGGCATAAGCAAAGATAAGTTGACTGTGAGTATCCCAAAGGTATGTGCTATGTTTTAAATAATAAATAGTGTTTTATTAATACCTTCTATATGGCAGGGACAACACTAAGTGATATAAATACAAAAATAAAACTGGAAAATTTTCTGGTCTCAAAGGTAATACTTTCCTATTTTGGCAAGTAGTGTATATAGAGAGCAGGGAGGTGGTGTAATGGATAAATTGATGACCTTGGGAAAAGGAAGATTCTTCTTTCTGAGTTCAAATTTGACCTTATACACTCCCTCTCTGTTTGACGTTGGACAAGTCACTTAATCCTGTTTTCCTTAGTTCCTCATCTGTAAAAATGAGTTAGAGAAATAAATGTCAAACCATTTCAGCATCTTTGCCAAAAAAATCCTAAATGAGGTCATAAAGTATTGATCAAAATTGAAAATTGATGAACAAGTGTGGGTGTGCACGTAGGTGTATCTCTGTAAGATGTGTGTGTGTGCATGTGTGTGTGTGTGTGTGTGTGTGTGTGTGTACATAAGATAAATATCTAAGGGATAGGGGGTAGAGCAGAGAGAACTATTTAAATGATAGATAACATTAGACAGTGCATCCTAGGAAATAGATATGACCTACCCAGAGAAAAGGTTGATAATTCAAAATGAAATCAACAAAAGACTATAGTTAAAGTCCACAATAGACAAAGAAGACTATAAAGCACATTGAAGCCAGATAGCAGAAGGCCTTAATTTTTACTAAGTCAGTCAGTCCGTCTTAAACCAAGGAGGCAATAGGGAGCCATGGAAAATTTTTGAATAAAGAAATAATGTAATTATTTATAGTGAAATATAAAGTCAGGAAATGGCATGCTGCCGGAGGGACAGCAACAAAAGCCAAGGCTTTTCCAGTCATATTTAACAAACTTAGTCCTTTTCATCTTCATCAACAAAGGAATGTGATGGGAGAGTTAGAAAAGTTTCTTCATCACAATTTAACTCAATTATTTCTCTTTTAGGTAATAGAAACTAGGAAATATTTACTCCACTTAAGGAGAGGAAAATAAATGACTAAAAATTAAAATCAATATCTGACTATAATTCAATTAAAATTAAAATGAGTCAGAAGAGATAAGAAAGGGGATTGGAGTGCAATTAATACAGAGAACATTAGGCTAACTCCATACTATTATCTCTTAAGGGGAGTAGCTTCATAATCTTTACAGGAAACAGTTATAGAGATTAGATTAAATTACTGTAGGTATTTGTAGCCCTGGACTTCAGAAAGAAGCTATAAAATGTGATAAAAATGAAGATCAGCTTGAAGTGAAGATTAACATAAAGCTCAGAAGGTATTTACAGAGGCAGCAGTCAAGAAGGAAACTGATCCAGCAAAGAGTTGCATGATGACATTATCAAAAAGACATTGCCACTACTGCATTGCCAGACATATGAATTTCATCTCTTTGCATATTTTCCTCTTAGAAATGTTATTAATTGGTAAATGCACCTCTCTAGGCTCTCCCCATTCCAGTCTGTCCTCAAATTTCCTGTTAAACAAATGATCCTAGAACACATATTTTACTGTATTAACCCCTCCTCTCCAATTGAGAACGCTGTAATAGATCCCTATCACCTCTAATGACATATTATATATATATATATATATATAATCCATTATTTTGCATTCAAAGAAGTCACAACCTCATCCCTCATGCACACACATCCCCAGTTACATGTTATATATTATTATCTTTCTTCCTTGCATTCTCTCCTATAAAGTTGTATCAGCAATGCCATATTCACAATGCCTATGGAGATTACAAATATGCTGATATAATTATCCATTACAAAATACGTCATGCTTGCCATATGGGGAAATAAACTAGAAAATTTATTAAGATACCAAAAGACTGAGTCCCAAAACCAGAAAGTGAAAGCCATCAGAGTAGTTATGATATTGGCACAGGTAGATAAAGTAGAAAGCACCCACATTTTCAAGCCTTTAAAACAGAACAGGCTACCTCAGGCAAAGGTCCTCCTCTCCCCACTCACAGCAACCACCCAGTGTCCGGGAAGCACGCTCCCAGCAGCTCCGGCCCCTGGCAGTCCTCAGCAGGAGTCCTTAGCAGAAATTCTGGCTAAGTCAAAAAGGGCTTAGCGCTGCCGCTGCCTCTGCTGCTGCTGCCACCGTTGCCACCACCGCCAGCCACTGCAGGAACGCTAGCTTGGCTTCCGCTTCCTCTTGCTCCGCCCCTTCCTGCTACGTCAGCAAGTCCAACGGGGCATGGAAGATCTTTAAATCCCATAACCCTTACAAAAGTGTAATGCCAATCATAACAGCATACCTGAGGACTGCTGCTGTGAATACTTTTAAGGGTCTAATTTCATAGTATAATGAATGTTCTATTCAGAATTACCCATTGTTCAGTAAGTCAAAGTATAACATTACTATCAACATCCTAAAGCAAAACATATTTATATTTTTCTATATCTATCTATGTTTATATGTATGTGAGTTTGCAGGTATGTATATATGTGTATATGTATATATATATATATCATAACAGTCAGTATGTTATATGAAACATAACATACCATTGCATTCAGTAGCTTTCCCAAAAATACTTGTTTACACAATCAGGGGGTCCCAGGCAAGGGTCTTCCCTAGCACAACATATCCTTAGAAGGGTAGGAGAAAATACAAACACCTTCCACCCATAGGTCACTGTAAGAACAATTTCCTTAACCAATACCGAATTTCCAAATAAAATCCTCTTTCATCATAACTCGAGGTTGACTTCGAAGTCCCATGGTTCTTCCTCTGTGGGCTGACTGCTCCCAACTCTCAATTGGACTCACACTTAGGCAGCTCTCTGTTCCTGCTCCATATCTAAGCTCACAGGGACTGTTCCAGTCCAAAACCTTCCTGCTTCTATCTGACAGCAGGCTCCAGGGATTCCTGCACATGACTGCTGCCTCTGGGAAAACAAAGCTTAGCAGGAAAACAACAATACTGACAAACACCCCTAGCACTGTTATCCCAATTTACCTTCCATGTCTAGAGGATCTGTGTTAACAGCCCAGGTCATTTTAACAGCTCTCAAAAGAGGATTAAGTGAAGGCTCCTTCCCATGGGCAGGTTTCTGCCCTACAGCTCTATTTACTTTCAAAGTTCAGAGACTCCTTCAGCAAGTCTCTGTCATCAGAGTTCTCTTCCCAGCTCTCAGAGGTCTCCTCTTTCCACTCAGTCAAACTGCTTCTCTTTCTCTCTCTCTCTCTGTCTCTCTTTCACTGTCTGTGGGTGTGTGCATGCCTCTCTCTGTCTCTGTCTCTCTGTCTGTCTCTCTGTCTGTCTCTCTCTCTCTGTCTCTCTGTCTATCTCTCTGTCTCTGTCTCTCTGTCTCTCTGTCTCTGTCTCTCTGTCTCTCTCTCTGTCTCTCTGTCTCTGTCTCTGTCTCTGTCTCTGTCTCTCTCTCTCTGTCTCTCTCTTTCTCTCTCTCTCTCTCTCTGTCTCTCTGTCTCTCTCTCTCTGCTTTTTGGAGCAGGAAGGAAGGGCAATTTTGGTTAATTGACTTACCCAAAGTCACATGGCTAGTAATTGTTAAGTGTCTGAGACCAGATAAGAACTCAGGTCCTCCTGCCTACAGGGCTGGTGCCCTATTTACTGTGTTACCTAGCTGCCTCCATGTAGCTCTCTAAATGCTGGCTCCCTTAATGCCTGCTTTCTCCACACTGGCTCTCTTTATATACAGTTCTATGCAGCCTCTGATTCAATAGAGTCCACATGTACATATCAACCTGATTGGTTAGATCTGACTTTCACATATCTGATTGGCTCAGAAGAGAGGTATATAAGACTGAGGCTGGTAAACTGAATAGCACACACAGAAAAACAGAAGTAAAAAAAAAAACCAAATTGCTTACCATTACATCAAGTTGCTTCTTTGCTGTTCCTTGCACAAGACACTATGTTTCTAGATTCTAAGAATTTTTACTGGCTGTTCTCTACGCTCCATCATATCTGCCTTCTGGATTTCAAGAATAACTTTGAGTCCAAGTTAAAATCCAGTCTTCTCCTAGAAGACTTTTCTGATATCCCTTAATGTTAGTGCCTTTGCACTATTAATAATTTCTAATTTATCCCACTGATATCTTGATTGTAGATAGCTATTTTATGATTGTCTTCCCCATTATACTGGGGCCTCCTCAAGAAAAGGGATTGTCATTTTCCTTTCTTTGGTTACCTAGAACATAGCAGAGTGTCTGGAACATAATTGATAATTAAATTCTTATTTATGACTGACTAAACACAGTTACTGTGGGAAATGAGAAAAGAAAATTCAGTATAGTAGGTGATGAAATTATGAGGTAGTCATTTCCTATTAATTTTTGACTAGGTAATCATCAGTTCTGTTTTGTTTTGTTTTGTTGATAAGACTAGGCAGAAACAGCAAATTTGGTTAAGGGTAATTTGCTAGAATTATCTAGTTACTTAGTCATGTGTCAATTTAAAAATTAATTGGAATAATAGGAGATATAACAACATTCATACTTTACATTTATATGATCCTTTTCATTTTATAAAGTATTTCCCACATGATATCTCTATTAGATAACTTTCTAAAGTAGATATGAAGGAAAAAATTAAGATAAATTGAGAGAAGAGAATATTAAATTTCAGAAAGGCTAAATTACTTGAAATAACTATAGCAAAGTGCCACTTTCCCCCCATATTTAAATATCGAGTCAATTACTATGTATATTTATACAATGCTTATTTGCCATATACATATTTAGAGACATATATATTCTAATATATACACATGTATTTCCATATGCTTTATGTGTTTGAATATAGAGATAATATAAAGACATAGATCTAGACAAAGGCATAGATAGAAGAGACAGATCTCTGTATCTATGTATCTATGATCTATCTATCTATCTATCTGTCTATCTACCTATCTATCTATCTATCTGAATATAGATACAAAAATGTATACATAGAAGTTAATAGATTAAGGAGATCCATAAGTGTGGATGGTAAAATGCATCTTTATTTTCATTGAATCTTATAATTAATTAAAAAATAATAATTTTGAGGAGGATCAGTGTCCATCAGAATCTCCAAAAGTTCATTAAAAAAGTGAAGAACTTCTATTATAAACTGAAAATTTCAACTTCAAATTGAGTATTTAATATTTTATTAGTATATATTACCTGCTTATTAAGACTTTTTTTCTCCTAATAAATATTTCTACTTCAACTGCATTTTTATCAGAACAAATGAAGAAGGAGCTGGGTAATTTGTCTTGAGGAAACATCTTTAGACTAGGTTTGAAAAATCCTACAGAACTGGAAATATAATATTAGACAAAAAAGACAGATCTTGGAATTTCTGGACAAACCTGATCCCCTTAGCTGGCATCATGGAGAAAAATACCATGACTGTGGTGTGTGTGTGTGTGTGTGTGTGTGTGTGTGTGTGTCTTATAGAAATATACAAAATGTAGTTTGCCCTTCATTTCCTGATTTACTCTAGCAATCCTGTCTCCTTTAAAGTTAACAGTGGCAGCTTTTTATGGTATATATCTTTATAATTGTTTAGCTTTTACCTTTCAGTTTTTGTTCTTCTTTCCTGACAACTTTCTTCGCCCTTACCTGGGGAAATCTTTTCTTCTATAAGAGTTGCATAACCATTCAATAAACTATCATTTTTTTATCTGCACAGGATTTGGATATATTTTATATAAAGATGTAACATAAAGTAAACAATAATCACAAAACTCCTACATTTTCACTGTTGGTATCTTTCAAAATATCAATATGTTTAAAAAACAAACTGGCAAAGAAATTAGCTCATTGTCTGAGACCTTCTATGTTTAATTGTCGCCTGAGGTGAATTTTTATAGTAGAGATATTTATATGCCCTTGAAAATGAGGGTGTATGATAGAAGTAATGAAAGGTCTTTTTGCAGAGCAGCAAACCACACTGATTTAATGCAGTGTTATGGAAGCTGTTGAACTAATTAACTTTTTGTTGGCATTTCTAAGTTCTCTTCATACTTTCATCAGTTTCTTAGTCACTGAATAATCATAGAATAATATTCACACTAGTAATCATTCCTTCTAAGGGAAAAGCTTGATATGGAATAATTTGAACAATTAAGCTAAATGTTAAAGAGGTAAATGTTTTTTAAATATTTGACTCAAAGCAACTTTCTGTCTCCTATGTATGATCTGCCTTTGGAGTTATTAAATTGCTAAAAATAAGTTAGTGTCTAAGCCTTAGTCATTCATGAAATAGTTTTTTTTTTTTGTCTAAGAAGGCAAAATTAAAACAGCAGGGCAAAAAAAGTATGAAAATTTAAAACTGGTTTGAACATTAGCACACTACCACCCACACCTGTTTTCACGGTTTGAGTCCCTGCCAAAACATTTGTTTCCTCTTGTAAAACAACAGAATTAGCAATCCTTTATCCTTTTCTGTTTGTTTTAATCAAAGATGAATTGGTCCATATTTGATTCAAAATATGTGGGGGAAAAGCAACACATTTTTCTATAAATAAAAGATAACAAGCAAAGAATACATTTCAATTACAAATGACTTCTTTAGTTGGGGCATATACTAATATTATGTTTATCAAAATTCCAACATGAATTACAAAGAATCTTGAATCATAATAACATTTAAAATTGAGAGTAAATGTAGTAAAATGGATAGAGTCATGAAATTTTTAGGAAAGCCTGTGTTCAAATCCTACTTCAGGAAGATGCTAGTTGTACAAACCTAGACAAGTAATTTAATAACTAAATAATCAAGGCAAAATTCTAAATCTATAAGTTATAAAGCAGATTCTAGTCTGCTTTGGTATAAATAATTCACTCTTCTAAGCAAATTGAGGATCTGATTGCTGAAGAAAACTGACAACATATTTTAAACATGCTATTTAGAGTAACAGTTATATAGCTGTATACTTATTGATTATACTTATTTCAATTCTTCAATAATATGTGAATTTTTCTATGTATATTGTCCTTCCACCAATACTTGTTACAACTTATTTGAATCTTAGTAGGTGATTGACCCATAGTAAAACCTTAATATAGGTTTATTGAATGATTAACTTTCTGGTTACCAGATGAACTCTGTGAGTACCTGTATCTGAAAAAACTATCACCTTAACTACCTTAACCTTAAAGACATTTAATGAATGTAGCTAGACAAGTACTTACATGACATTTGCATAATCCATCACTGGGTCATGCTCAAATATTTCCTGTTTGGTTGTATCTTCTAGAGCTTATACTATGCTGATAGATCTTAGAGTCAATAGCATGCCATTATGAGGCAAACTTTGAAAGGAATTCATATGTGATATTAATATCAATGTATCCATATGAAATTACATACAGAAAAGATCAGATATTAATACATATGTATTATATGTTTACATACATATATATATTAATATATTATATATGATTTTATATTAAGTAAGGTAATTTGAAAATATATATTACTCTACACACACATTGTATATGTGTGTGAGTGGTCTTACATCTATTCTATGTGCTTAATTATATCATTGTAGATTAAACATTTCATTGTAGACCATGAAATTCCTATTAATTGATATGTAAAAGATTTAAATAAAAAAATAACTAAAATACAAATGTTCCTTTATAGAGTCTGAGAAGCAAATGAAACCATACATTAGTGCAACATTTATAACACATTGGTAAGAAGACAACTGTATGAGGATGAAAAAAAAATCCTCCATGGGAGAGAAAATCAAGGAAATTAAACTCTCTGCTCTTACAATATTAGAAAAAAAACTGTGTTCACCTTGTAATAATATTAGGAAAATTTGCATTTAATATGGAGTAGGAAAATATTAAAGTAACCTACAGCGATTACATATGGATAGATGATCACTTAATATTACCAAAAATATTTGTCTTATTTTTTATGTCAATAGCATAATGAGTTATTGTTTCTTTGGGGATGCCTTTGTTTTATACATAATCAATCAAGGATATAATAAACATTTATTAAATACCTTCTCTGCATGTAAGTATTCTAGGTACCAGAGATCCAAAAATAAAACACCTCCCCTGGAAGATTAATACTAGGGAAACATTTTTGTACAAAGATAAATACAAAGTAACTTGGGTAGTCACTAGTCATGTCAGTGAATTAGGAATTGTCTCATTTACCTAGGGAGAACTTTGAAAGGAACTAGTAAGCAATTTGTGAGCAATTATTAACTTTCCATGATGTGTCAGCATTTTAAGAGGTAGAGGTTAGGGGGGAGTTCATTCCAGGCATGCTCGACATCTTATGAAAAGGTACAGAGACAAAATGGCATATAACATATAAAGAAAAACAAATGTATTGGGTTTACTGGAATATTGAGAAAGTAAAGGAGAGTGATGTCAATGAACTTGGAAAAGTGTGTCGGAGTCAAATTTTGAAGTGCTTTAAATATATAATGGAGTTTTTTTTTTTGGGGGGGGTGTTTTGTTTTATTTTGTTTTGTTTGTTTCTCCTAAAGGAAAGAGTCACCTGAACAGTTGTGGGAGTGGAGTTACATTCTTAGACAAGTGTGTTTAGAATACCACTTTGGCATCTGGCTGTATGTTGAGGGACAAGGGAACGGTAGGGATTGAAATTGGGAGGAAGGGATGCTTTTAAGGAAGCTATTAAATAGAATAGGTGAGAGACTTCTTGTCAGAATGACACTATGTGATGGGGATTCAGATAAGAGATGCTATGGAGGTCAAAACTACAAAACTTGGCAATTGATTATATATGCAACGCAAGGAAGAGTAAGAGTTGAAGGAGTGTTGTGAATGATAATGAGATAAGATGATAATGGCTTGTCAATGTAGGTTAATGGTCAATGTAGAGTTAAACTGTTTAAATATGGAGTAAAAATTGGGAAGAGAGGAAGGTGAATCCAAAATAGGAGTGATGGTCTGTGAGACCAGTAATGGATGGAATGATGCACAGTCATCTTTATAAAGAAGATAAAAACTAGATTCAGGAGGAGAGATAATAAGAAGATATTTTATTTTAGGATTTCCTAACCTGGAGTTGATGAGCACCTTAAAATATATATTTGTTAACAGCATTTCAATATCAATATTTTCCTTTGTAATATTATGTATTTTATATATGTCAAAATTATACTGAGGAACCCATACATTTCATCAGACCACTACACTTACATATAGAGAGATTAAGAACCTTAAATCTAATTGAATAGACCTTTTATGAGCTCTTGATAAAGGAAGTGGTATAATTTACGTGATGAAAAAATCATGCATTTGACTGAACAAGACAGAAGGTTAAGTTTTTTTGGGAACTGAGGTTATTGAGTTGAGACTATTGAGGGAAAACTAATATATAGATTGAAGAGCTGGGTTCACAAAGGGGACTATAAGCCTAGTACTGAATTTCTGGAGAAAAGAAGAATAATGAACTTGATATTGATAGATAAATGCAAGCAAGATCTTGAAAGGAAATAGGAAATAAGGGTGAATGACTGAACTTCAACAGAGAAAATTTTCAGTTATGAATTAATTAATTAATCATTTCTTAAGCATTCACTATTTGCAAAGTATTGTGTTAAATACTGGGAATAGAAATTGAAAAAAATAAGATAGGTCATTCATTCAGTTCCTTGACCATTCAGATTCCTATTCTCTAGTTTTCAGCACTAATTAATTTTACTTGTGGTATTCAAGAGTATCTAGAATAAATAAGCAGATTCTTAACAGTAGAAGAAATGTTAAAGTTGGTTATGTCTTTATACCTTTTTTTTTAAATAAAAGCATAGAGTACTTTCTTAGTAACCAAAAAATGAAGATCATATATTGAAAGGGTGAGAAGATTGTTAAAAGATTCCTTCACTTAATATCAGATGTTTAATCAGTGTTTGGAAAAGTAAAACAAAACAAAACATGTATACAAAGATATTACTCTTGAGATTAAGATATTTACAGAGATATGGGAGTCCAAAAAAAAGATGGATATTTTTCATTATTTAGTTTTAAATCCCCATTCTTTGGGAAGAACTTATTTTCATTACTTATATTTTGTTTAATCATTTCTGGAGCTCTTATAATTGCACTGGCCTCACTTTGCCCAATTCTAATTTTTACATTGTGATTTTCTTGCTTAAGATTCTGGATCTTCTTTTCTAATTAGTTGACTTTCCTTTCATACCTGTGTAAGGTACAGGGACCCTAAACCAAACTGACAACTGGGAGACCTCTCAAAGTAAGGGTAGAAAGTTTTATTAGAATCTAGCCAGAAGTTGGCAGTCCAGTCACTGAAAAATAAATCCAGGAAAAGTAGGTTACTGTACAGAAGCCAAAGCGGGGTTGCATAGCCAAAAACTTCTTGAAAACCACAACCCTCCTCTTCCTCAAGTAATCTTTTAAATTGATTAGCTGTTCTGTTAACATTCCCTTATTTGGCAGGTGGGGTGACAAGGGGATTTCCAGAGTTTCATTTTTCCCCCAAGGTCACCTACCTGATGCCTAAGGTTTCTCATACTTAAGCAGATAGTCTCTGAGAAACCACATTACCTGCCCCACCCACCCCCCAATACCTTTCTTGTTTTTCTTGGATTATTCTTATTTTCTTTTTTAGTTTTTTCCTCCATCTCTGCCATTTGATTTTTAAAGTCTTTTTAAAGATCTTCCAAGATTTCTCTTTGGGCAGGTAACCATTTGACATTTCTTTTGGGGTTTCTTTACAACAATATCCTCTTCTTAAGATGAATGCTGGTCATCTCTACTCCCATAATAATTTTCTGTGATTGTATTCTTGTTCCTTTGCCTGTGCATTGTTTTGTGGCAATAACTTAATTATTTGTCGTCACCTTTTCCCTGGGATATGGGAAATGGTGTCTTGCCCCAGATTTCAGTTCTTTCCTCTAGCCTGAAACTAAAGTCAAACTTCCAATCCTCCTGTAAGTGTCCACAGCCATGAGCTTTCTGCCCTTGTGCTTCTGCACTCACTGGACTTGTGCTTGTTCCTTCTCACCCCCACAGCTGGGCCTGGCATTCCTGGTCAGTAGAGGTTTCCTCAATCTTCCCTGGCTCAGAATCCCGATTCCCCTCCCAGTCCCAGAGTAAAAGTTCTGATTGCTGGGGCCAAGGCAGCCTCTCAAACCAACTATCCCCAGGGCTTGTTGCTTGTTTAAGAGGCTTGCAGCTTGCTGTTAAAACAGAACCTAACCTAGAGGTGTTTACTCTTCAAAGGGACCAAAACTCATCCTGGGGTTTTCTTCTGATCTTCCCAAATTGTCCCAGGAGGACCTCGATTATGCCTCAGGTGTTATTTATCTCCAACACCACTTTATTTGCCCTAAGGTGACATTTTAATTCTTTTGTGGGGAAAAATCTTGAGAACTTGGAATTTTCTTATCTACTCTGCTGTCTTCCCAGAATTCTGTCAAGAAAACATTTTAAAATGTATCAAAGGAATGATATAATATGTTGTCTCCAAATATTAAAAATCATTTTCCAGGTTTATATATCTTCTTTTAATTAATTTGTTTGTTTCCTTTTATTTTACAGGATTTAATTCCACAATTCCTTGAGTTTCACATTTTGTCCCCCTCCCTCCCCTTCCCCCCATGGCGGCATATAGTCAAGTATATGATCTGTAAATACTTTCACATTATACATTAGTCAGGTTAAAAAGACTGATTGTATCAGATGGAATGAAAAATGGTAAAGAGGACATAAAAACCAAATAAGAAAAGGAAAAAGCTCAGGTATTTTGCTTCCATCTGGATATAAATTCAGTTCTTTCTAGTTCTTTCTCTGGATGCATGCATTTTTCTCCATCATGAGTCTTTTGGTATTGACTTACATCACTGCATTGCTGAGAAGAGTCAAGTCTATCAAAGTTGGTCAACACACATACATTGTGTCTGTAATTGTGTACAAATTTCTCCTGGTTCTACTCTTCTCACTCAGCATCAGTTTGTATAAGCTTCTCCAGGAAAATGTGAAGACCGCCTGCACCTCGTTTCTTATAGCACAATAGTATTCCATAACATGCATATACCACAACTTGTTTGGCTGTTCCCCAATTGATGGGCACCCCCTGAATTTCCAATTCTTTGCTACTACAAAAAGAGCTGCTATAAACATTTTTGTACATGTGGAACTTCCTCCCAATTCTATGATTTCTTTGGGATATAACCCTAGGAGAGGTATTGCTGGGTCAAAGGATAAGGATATGAAAGTATTTATAGCCCTTTGGGCATAAATCCAGATTGCTCTCCAGAAAGGCTGAATCAGTTCAAAACTCCACCAGCAATGCATTAGTGTTCCAATTTGCCCACATCATCTCCAGCATTTGTCATTTTCCTGTTTTGTCATCTTAGCCAATCTGTCTGGTGAGATGTGGTACCTCAGTGATGTTTTGATTTGCATTTATGTAATCAATATTGATTTAGAGCATTTCTTCATGTGCTTATACATATCTTTAATTTCTTTCTATGAAAATTGTCTGTTCATATCCTTTGACCATTTATCAATTGGGGAATTACTTCTATTCTTATAAATTTGACTCAATTCTCTGTATATTTTGGAAATGAGTCCTTTGTCAGAGACATAGGTTGTAAAGATTATTTCCCAATTTCTCACCTCCCTCTTAATCTTTGTTACATTGGCTTTGTTTGTACAGAAGCTTTTCAATTTCATGTAGTCAAAATTATCCATTTTACATTTTATAATGTTCTCTAATTCTTGTTTAGTCATAAAGTCTTTCCCTATCCACAAATCTGACAGGTAAACTATTCCTTGTTTTTCAAGACTGCTTACAGTATCAACCTTTATACCTAGATCATGGACCCATTTAGACTTGATTTTGGTATATGGTGTTAGATAATGGTCTATGCCCAGTTTCTTCCATACTGTATTCCTATTTTCCCAGCAGTTTTTGTCAAATAGTGAGTTCTTATAAAAAAAAAAAAAAACAGTGTCTTGGTGTTTATCAAACAATAGATTACTATAGTTGTTGACTTCTGAATCTCGTGTGCCTATTCTATTCCATTGATCCACTCCTCTATTCCTCAGCCAGTACCAAGTAGTTTTGATGACTGCTGCTTTATAATACAGATAGAAATCTGGTATAGCTAGTCCACGTTTCCTAGCATTTCATTTCATTAATTCCCTTGATATTCTGGACCGTTTATTCTTCCAAATGAATTTGTTACTATTTTTTCTAGCTCTATAAAGTAGTTTTTTGGTAAATTAATTGGTTTGGCACTAAATATATAATTTAATTTATGTAAAATTTTCATTTTTATTATGTTAACTCAACCCAACCATGAGCAATTGATATTTTTCCAATTAGTTAGATCTGACTTTATTTGTGTGAAAAGTGTTTTGTAGTTGTGGTCATATAGGTCCTGGGTTTGTTTTGGCAGGTAGATTCCCAAATATTTTATTATGTCTACAGTAACTTTAAATGGGATTTCTCTTTCTTTCTCTTGCTGTTGAATTTCATTGGAAATATAGGAATGCTGAGGATTTATGTGGGTTTATTTTATATCCTGCAATTTTGCCAAATTTATTTATTGTCTCAAGTAGTTTTTTACTTGATTCTCTAAGTATATCATCATATCATCTGCAAAGAGTGATAGCTTGGTCTCTTCTTTGCCTAATTTGATTCCTTTGATTTGTTTTTCTTCTCTAATTGCAACTGCTAACATTTCTACTAGCAGATTGAATAAGAGGGGTGATAGTGGACACCCTTGTTTCACCCCTGATCTTATGGGAAATTCTTCTAGCTTTTCCCCATTACGTATAATACTTTATGATGGCTTTAAATAGATGCTACCTATTATTTTAAGGAAGGCTCCATTTTCTCCTATACTTTCTAATGTTTTTAATAGGAATGGATGTTGTATTTTGTCAAAAGCCTTTTCTGCATCTATTGAGATGATCATGTGGTTTCTGCTAGTTTTATTGTTGATATGATCAATTATACTGATGGTTTTCCTAATATTAAACCATCCTTGCATTCCTGGAATAAATACTATCTGATAAAACTGTATTATTCTTGAGATAAGTTGCTGTAGTCTTTTTGCTGGTATTTTATTTAGAATTTTTGCATCTATATTCATGAGGGAGATGTGTCTATAATTTTCTTTCTCTGTTTTATCTCTTCCTGATTTAGGTATCAGTATCATATTTGTGTCATAAAGATAATTTGGCAGGACTTCTTCACTAATTTTTCCAAATATTTTGTAAAGTATTGGAATCATTTGTTCTTTAAATGTTTGATAGAATTCACTAGTAAATCCATCTGTCCCTGGAGATTTTTTTCCCTAGGGAGTTGACTGATGGCTTGTTCAATTTCTTTTTCTGAGATAGGGTTATTTAAGTAATGTACTTCCTCTTCAGTTAATCTGGGGAACTTGTATTTTTGTAAATATTCAACCATTTCCCTGAGATTGTCAAATTTATGTGCATACAATTAGGAAAAAATTATTCCTAATTATTGCTTTGATTTCCTCTTCATTGGAGGTAGATTCACCCTTTTCATTTTTGATACTCATAATTTAGTTTTATTCTTTCTTTTTTTTTTATCATATTGACTAAGGGCCTAACCAGCTCTTTATTTATTATTTATTTTTAATTATTCATAAAACCAGTTTTACTTATTAATTCAATAGTTTTCTTAATTTAAATTTTATTAATCTCTCCTTTAGTTTTCAATAATTCTAATTTAGTACTTAACTGGAGACTTTGAATTTGTTCTTTTTCTAGGTTTTTCAATTGCATGCCCAATTTATTGACCTCCCTTTTATCTAATTTAATCATGTATACACTCAGGGATATAAAACTTTACCTAAGAATTGCCTATAATGCAACCCACAAATTTTGATATGTTGTCTAATTATTATCATTTTTTGAAAGAAATTACTGATAGTTTCTATAATTTCTTGTTCGACCCAATCATTCTTTAGGATTAAATTGTTTAATTTACAATTAGTTTTTAGTCTCCCTTTCCATGGCCCTTTATTGCATATAATTTTTATTGCATCATGATCTGAAAAGCATGCATTTAATATTTCTGCCTTACTTCATAGAATTGTGAGATTTTTTTGTCCTAGAATGTGGTCAATTTTTGAGTATGTGCCATAAATCACTGAGAAGAAAATATATTCCTTCTTATTCCTATTCACTTTTCTCCGGAGATCTATCATACCTTTCCTCTATAAAATCCTGTTCACCTCCTTAACTTCCTTCTTGTTTTTTTTTTTTTTTTGAGGTTAGATTTATCAAGTTCAGAGACGGGGAGATTAAGGTCTCCCACTAGTATAGTTTTTCTATCTATTTCTTCCTCTAATTCCTTTACCTTCTCCTCTAGGAATTTGGATGCTATACCACTTGATGCATATATGTTAAGTAATGATGTTGCTTCATTCTCGATGGTGCCTTTTAAGAGGATATAGTTTCCTTCCTTATGTCTTTTAATTAGGTCAATTTTTGCTCTTGTTTTATCTGAGAAAAGGATTGCTACCCCTGCTTTTTTATTTTAGCTGAGGCATAATATGTTTTACTCAAGCCTTTTACTTTTACCCTGTGTGTATCCCTCTGTATCAGATGTGTTTCTTGTAAACAGCATATTGTAGGATTTTGATTTCTAATCCATTCAGCTATCTGTCTCCGTTTTATGGGAGAGTTCATTCCACTCACATTTACAGATGTGATTGTTATCTATTTCTTTCCCTCCATCCTATTCCCACCCCTGTTAATGTTTATATTTTTCCCTCCGTCTCCCTTCCCCCCCTTAAAAGTTTTCCTTTTGACCAACACCTCCCTAGGTATTCCCTTATCAGCCCCCCTCCCTTTTCCTCCTATTCCGCTTACTTCTTCCCTTCCTACTATCCACCCCCCCCTTCATAGATCTTTCCCCCTCCTATTGCCTATAAGATATTTTTATACTTAATGAAGTTTTTTTATTTCTTCTTTGCACCCAAAGTGACAGGAAAAAAAATCTCATGCGAAGCTCCTCTCCCTCCCCTCTTTCCCTCTAAAATGTTACTTTTTTCATTTCTTCTCCATAGAGTCCTATGCTTAACTGGTTGTTATTCCCTCCTTGCACCAGAATCAATGAGGGAAAAGCTCATATGATTCCAATCTCCCTCCCTTCTTTTCCTCGGCTATACTGTTTTTATGCCTCTTTGTGTGGCATAATTTACCCTTTTCCAGTTCATTCATTCCCTTTCTTCCATTGCAGGCCCTTTGTAGCTCTTAATAAGATTTTTTTAATCGTCATTTGGTGTATTTTATACTCATACCCTCTACTTGTCTATAACCAGTTTGTTCTTATCAAATAGCTGGGTGTGTGTGTTTTTTTTTCCTTGTTTACCTTTCTATGTCACTGTTGTGTCTCATAATTGGAGGTTGAATTTGCCATTGAGTTCTGCTTTTTTATCTGGAAGTTCTGGAACTCTGTTATATTGTTGAATGAACATCTCTTTGCCTGGAATAATATGCTCATTCTTGCTGGGTATGTGATCCTTGGTTGTAACCTGAGGTCTTTTTGCCTTCCGGAAAATTGTATTCCACTGCCTCCAATGTTTCAGTGTAGAGGCTTCCAAATCCTTTGCAATCCTCTCTGTGGACCATTGACATTTGAATTGTTTCTATCTGGCCACTTGAAGTATTTTCTCTTCTATCTGCCAGTTCTGGAGTGGCCACAACATTTTGAGGACTTTTCAGTTTGGGATCTCTTTCAGCAGGTGTCCGGTGGATTCTCTCAATTTCTATTTTACCCTCAGGTTCTAGTATTTCAGGGCAGTTTTCCTTGACAAGCTCTTGGAGAATGTTTTCCAGGCTCATTTTTTTCATCATGATTTTCTGGTGCGCCTATGATTATCAGATTATTTCTCCTGGATCTGTTTTCCAGGTCAGTTATTTTTTCTTTGAGGTATTTTACTTCTTTTTCTAATTTTTCATTCTTGTTTTGTCTGACTAATTCTTGGTTCCTCATAGAGTTATTTGTTTCCATTTGGTTTATTCTAGTTTCTAGCAAATCATTTTCCTTGGTTAATTTTCGGAGCACCTTTTCCATATCATACACTTTTCTTTTTAGAGAGATGTTTTCTCCATTATAATGTTTTTCTAATTCTGCTATTTTGGTTTTGAGAGAATTATTCATTTTCTCTTCTATCTCTCTCATTTGCTTTTCAAGTTCCTTTTGATCTCATCTAGGAGAGCTTTCTTTGCTTGGGTCCCATTCCCTGTTGATGTTTCAGCTGTGGGTGTGGAGTCCACATTGTCTCCCTCTGAGTTTGGCTCCTCCCTCTGAGGATAGTAGGTCTCCAGAGTCTTGGTCTTTGTAGTCTGATTTCTATCCATTTTGAGGCAGGGCCCTAGCCATGCCCTTCCTTTAGGGATCCCAAGCCTTTCCTGTAGAGGGTTCTTCCCTGGGGCAATAATTTCTATGTTTTCAGGGTAAGCAGGGGGTGGGCGGTGCATTGGAGCAGGTGAGGTTCACTCTGTCATCCTGGTCTTTGGAGGTCCTGATAAGGGCTTTTATTTTTTTTATTTCTGGGCTATGAAGTGGTAGCCCCAGGAGCATTTGCTGTCCAGGACAGGAGCCCCTATATTTGGTTGTTACTTTGCTCTTTCCAGTCCCAGCCCTTTGGTGATAGGCCTGGTAGTGGCCCTTGTGGTTGGTGGGATGACTTGCCCTCCTAGTTGATCAGGCCCTATCCAAGCCTGCCTCTGCTGGCCCCACCTTGCAGGCCTGCCTCTGCCTCTCAGGTTTATATATTTCTATACCTGTTAAATATTAGAATTCAACTCTTAAGTATTATAAATTTTTATGTTTGTTAAAAATTATGCTCACTAATTGTTTATAAAGCATTTCTTTCTAACTTCAGGCTGTTTTTTTTTTTTCTGACTGGTAAAAGACAGACTAAATTCCATCTCTCTTTGGATAAAAAAAATACATATTCTTTGCCTAATTTATTAATAGATTTTAAATAAACAGAATTAAATTTATTTTGATTTTGATCTACTGCTACTTCTAAAACTAAAAGTTAGAGAATAGTCATAACTTTGAACTAAAATAAGGTATGATAGAAGAGTTCTATTGGGAATTTGAGCCTATATGTAGCACTGAAGAGTTGAGTGACTTAAAAAGTGTAATTCATGCCTATTACCATCTGTAAGCCATTAGAAAAGTGACAAAATCATATGCTACCTTGAATACATTCAAACTCCATATGAATTCAAAAATGAATTATGAGCCTTCTAAGGATATTTTTGATAAGTGCAGCTGTGGTCAAACTTATCCAGTTATGCTTCTAGTTGGGTATAAATTTCATTTAAAACAAAATTTTCAATGTTTGACTATCACATAACTTCACCATGGAGCTATGTCCTTTGCAGCATTTCTGTTACTCTCAGTTTAAATATAGATTTTTCATCTGTAGATGATGGAGAACTTCTAACAGTAGAATTACTGCATCAATCTGTAAGAATTGTTGATTTTTGTTTGTTTGTTTGTTTTCACATGGTACTGACATTTAGAGAAACATTTCTTTTGAAAAACCTTCTGCTCTGGTACTTAGAAGGGAATGCAGTGCCACTCACAGCAGGTTGAGTCTAGCATAGGTAATAAACTCTTCATATAAACAGTATGTCAATCTCTTGGGTCTCCAAAACACAGTATCCATCATTTTCCAAGTGGATTTGGATGATTGTAGAATACTTATTTGAAAGTGAAAAATTATCTCTGACTCATAAACATTTATTAGAGTTCTCTGAAACTGAACTTTGAATGAGAGCAATTGGAAGAAAGAAAATATGCATGGCAAGGAATGGTATTGATATGTCACTGGAAAAAAAGATCAAATCAGAAATGCAATAATTAGAGAATGCACATGTTTTGGGAGTGTTGAAATTGATTGAGAGGTCATGTCTCAAATGGTTTAGACACCTGAAGTGAATGCATGAAAATAGAATCCCCAGAAGGATTTTTCAAAATATATGGAAAGAGGCTCAGAGGCAGACTCAGAATGAGACCCAGAAATTGCTGGAAGGACTGAGTTAAAATATTGCAAAAAAAAATATAGGACAAAAATAAATGTAACAGAGATGTCTTGGAAAGGTAGGAAAAGAAGGAAGTAGAGACCATTATGGCCCACATATAGGATGAATATGGGCATTTGATAATGGAAACATATTGCGTATGTAGCTTAAAAAACATGTTTTTACAATGGATTGCCAGAATTGCTTTTTCATGGCTATTCTAGTCAATTAGACTATCTGTTGTGTATATTCTTCCTTTCCCATTATCATCTTTCACCTAAACCTTCCTCTGAAGTTAAAAAAAGTACATTTAGACTCAAATTAATCTTTTTTTGTCCTTTACACACCGTTCTCTTTCCCCATTAAATTGCAGAATATTTGAACACAGACTTTTAGTAATAATAGGTAAATTATACTTTTACTAAATTTGCCTAATTGTTCTGATCAGGAAACTAAAACAGACAAAGGTTAAGGGACTTGCCCAGGGTCACACAAATTAAATAACTCAGACTGGATCTGAATCTAGATCTTCATTCCAAGTTCAGTATTCCATTCACTGTTCCAGCTAGCTGCTGCAACCAACTATACATAAAGCAGCGACAAAACTAAGTGTGAAGAACATATTTTAGGTAACTAAGACCTTGACAATACAAGTATAAATGCACATTTTTATGATAGTACAATAGGTGATAATGAGTTTAGAAAACAATATTTAAAATATGCAATATTAACAATACTAATGCATATTAAGAAAAGAAAACACTCACCATTTCCCAAAAGTTTAAAAGATATTCCCAAAGTATATAGTAAGTGAGGTAAAAATTTACAGAAATACTTTTTTGAGCAAATAGATATGTCACATAACAAAAATAAAGCCTGATGATAGGATAATGCCACTAGATTTGTTTAACATTATAAAAATACACAATATAACAAAATCAAACCTGTGAAAGAGTAATGCCCCAAGAATAGATTCAAAGCCCCTAAACTGAATGACCTCACCTAAGAATATTTTGACAAAAAAATGTTAATTGAACAATTGAGTCATGCAGGTTAATTTCTTATCAGTAAATGGGCTTATAATGGTAATGTAAAAATGGTAATTACTACCATAAATTATGGAAAGGTTATATTTCAGGAACACATGCTTATTGATTGATGTATATAATTCAATAAGTGGATAGATACTTCCATTTGTAAATAATTAGTACCTATATGTAGAAAGAAAATTATTTGCAAGAAGCACATTACACTTCAATTCTAAAGGAGGACACACTTTCATATTGTGAATTCAGTCTAATAATATTTTGATAATGTAGCATATAAATTATATTGGAACTAGACTATATTGCACAATTTTGTGGAAAACCTTTGACCATGTTTTTAAATAGATATCACCATCGTGAATATTCATAAATTCCCATCTACTTAGAAAACAAGCTCTCAGATATAAAGATTTTTTAAAAGAAATCAAAGTCACATTGGAAAAACACAACTAACATATTATCCTATGGTCCTACCTACTACTGTAGTTTTCTGAAAAATATTATATAAGATGAGTTCATTTTCAAAAGTTTTTATGCAGATAAAATAGTCATTTCAATCATTAATAGTATAATAATATATAACACTTTAAATATAGAAGAATAAAATTAATAAAATTATGTCCAAAGAATGATTTTATCTTAGTTCCATCAAAAAATGATGAATGCAGGGTGACGAGGTGTTGCAGTGAATACAGCACCATTCTTGAATTCAGGAAGTCGGGAATTCAAATCTGGCCTCAAACACTTAATACTTACTAGCCATGTGACCTTAGGCAAGTCACTTAACCCCAATTGCCCCTCCAAAAAAAAGCAAAAAAAAAAAAAAGAATGTTCAATGACTGATGATTATAATAATAATTACAAGAACAAGAATAACTACAGCAATCTTGTTTGTGAAATCTATGAAATTATTACTCTGCTTTATCATGGTGTATCAGGATGGAAATTCTGGCACATTCTACTCTGCTGGAAAGGATCTGCATGTGTGCCTAGCAATGGGGTATATCAGCTTTCCAAAGGCTAAACTAATTAAGTATAAAATGCTCATAACATGTGGACTCATATATTGGTGATTGTTTTTTCTATGATAACACAGAAAATAAAGAAAAACACACAATTCTCTTTGTCATACATAATCCCCTTCTCTTCTTCCAGTGATAGTGACAGAGGATTAGAAGTAAATAAAGCAAACAATTAAGTGGTGTAGTCATGGATATAGTATTAGGTTTGGAATAATTAATAACTCTTTGAATCCTGCTTCAGATACCTACCAGATGCATGATCCTGAGTAAGTCAATTAACCTCATCTATAAAATGGGGACAGTGTCTACTTTGCAGGATTGTTACAGGGATCAAACGAGGTAACATAAGAAATATTCTTAAATTTTGAAGCACTATATAAATGCTATTGTCATGACTGTTGTTTTTCTAAACATGAGCTCATTGTTCAATTGCCAACATTTGTTATAGTAGTATCTTAATTAAATTATATCAATATTTATCTTCTTGAAATGAATGAAACAAAATAAAAAATTGTTTCTAAATGGAGGCATGGCTAAGAGGTGATCCTCATAGAGCCATAACATATAATTGATCAAATTGGTTTTTTAAAGGACACACATTCAGTATTACAATTTCATAGAATAATTTATTATTACATATTTAAGTACTAAGAATGAGCATAAGAAAATACTTCCATTTAGATAATTGTAGTTTATAAAACAAAATCTATTGCAGAGAATCAGGAAGAACAAACATTCTACTGAAAATACAAGACCCCATAAATTAAATCAATAAATACTTAGATAGCTAATGTCTTCAGTTAAAGGTAGGTATGGGAAAATATGAAAGCATATGTAAGTATCAAGGCATGTAGAGCTACAGCCAAGATGGTAGAGTAAGTAGTAAATGACTCTCTCTCCAATATTTACCTCCAGAAAAACCATAAAATCATAGCCCAGAATAAATCCTGGAACAGTGGAGCCAACAGAAAGATGGGGTGGAGCAGGCATTTAGCCTAGGAAAGTTGAAGGGTTGGCAAGAAATTTCTGTGTCACTCGGGTAAAAGGGGAGCACATTCTGGGAAAGAAAGCATCCCAGAAATCCAGCAACAATGACCCACCTCAGAAAATGAGTTAAAGATCCTGAGCTCCAATATAGTGAAGTTGACAAATACCAGGAAAACCAGTAGACTCCAGCATGAAGATGGACCATATGCATCAGTGCAGTCTCAGGCTGGCAGATATCCTACAGCAGCCAGAAATCCACATATTCAAAGGAACCCCAGCCTGGCAGGTGTCTTCCAGTGGTTAGACCTCCATGTGCATTGGCTCAGCTATGGGCAGGGAGGCCAGACTTCCACGTATTTCATTATAGCCTGAGGGAAAAGCAGAAAAAAAAATTGACCTAATCACATGCCAGACACTACTACTGGGACCCTAGTTCAGCACCAGGTTAATTGACAGACCTCTACAGCCCCCAGCTGCCAGCAACATAGGCCCCAGCACACAATGCCAGTGCCCGGTCCCCTTGGCACCAGCACAAGCAGCTTGGACAGTGACCCCTGTAATCCAGAAGGAGAACTCAACTTTAAAAGACAGGAAATAGGCAAACAGAATGAACAGAAAGCAAAAAAATGGACATTGATGACAAAGAGTTATTATGGTGACAGGGAAGATCAAAACAAACTCTGAAGATGACAACATTAAATAAAACTACATCTGAAACCTCAAAGTATATTATGAATTGATCTCCAGGCCCCAAATATATCTTAGTTGGAAGAATTCAAGAAGGATTTTAAAAGTAAAATAAGAGGTAGAAGAAAAAAATGGGGAAAGAAATGAGAGGTATGCAAGACAGAAAAAGTAGCTTATAAAAGGAAAGACAAAAATTGATTAAAGAAAACAATTCCTTAAAAAATACAACTGGCCAAAGGAAAAAAATCCACTTAGGCTAATAAGTCCTTAAAAATGGAAAAAAAAGAGGTACAAAAATTCACTTGAAGACAACTTCTTAAAAAGAAGAATTGACCAAATGGAAAAAAAAGAGGTAAAAACTAACTGAAGAAAATAATTCCTTAAAAATTTTAATTGTCAAGTGTAAGCTAATAATTCTACGAGAAATCAAGATTCAAACAAAATCAAAAGAATGAAAAATATAGGAGAAAAATTACAATGTCTCATTGGAAACAAACAAACAAACAAAACACGGACTTAGAAAATAGTTCCAGGAGATATCATTTACAATTTATAGAACTACCTGAAAGCCATAATAAAAAAGACAGTCTCAACAGCATATTTCATGTTATTATCAAGGAAAACTCGATATCATAGAATCATAGGTTAAAATTGGCATTGAAAGAATACACCAATCAAAACAACTCTAAGCTACCACCTCACACCTATTAGACTGGCTAATTTGACAAAACAGGAAGATCTCAAATGTTGGAGAAGATGGGAAAAAAATTAGAACACCAATGCATTGTTGGTGCAGATGTGAAATGTTCCAGCCATTCTGGAGAGCAATTTGGAACTATGTCTAAAGGGTTATACCATTAGGTACAGCAATTTTGTGTACACACAACATATATCTAGCACCACTTTTTGAATGACAAAGAATGGGAAGTTAAGGTGATGTCGATCTACTGTGGAATGACTGAACAATTTATGGCATTTGAATGTAATAGAAAAATAAAAAAAAAAAAACACCTAAAAGATTTACATGATCTAATACTCAGGGAAGTTACCATAAAAAGGAAAACATTGTACAAAGTTACAGCAACATTATGCAAGGACCAACTTTGAGACACTTAGCTCTTTTAAGCAATAAAATGATCCAAGATAATTACAAGACTCATGACAGGAAATGCTATCTCCATCCATACAATAAACTATGGTGTCTAAATGAAGTTTGAAGTCTATGTTTTCTCTTTTTTCCTCTTTCTTATTTTTTCCTTTTGTTCTGATTCTTTTTCACAATATTAATAATGTGGAAATGTGTTTAATGTGATTGTGAGCATATAATCTATATAAGATTGCATGTAATCTTGGGGAGAAGGGAGGACAGTAAGGGGTAAAAATCTGGACCTCCAAATATTATAAAAGTGAATGTGGAAAACTAAAAATAAACAAATAAATTACACCAATGTGTAAATGAATAAAAAAAATCACAACAAACCTCTAGACTACAATGAATTCATGCTTAGGGCTCCATATCCTGAATACATTATAAAAGAAAGGGTTTTAGACATGTCATTCATAGTTATCAATTAAAAGAATAAATAAACTATGTCTTCAAACACAGTAAAATATTGGATAATAATGGAGCAGTCATTTTAAAGACAGTTAGCTATTTAGAATCTGACCACTGGGGGTTTCCAGGAGCCTTGATTGTGGAAGAAGCAGTAAATCACCTTAACTATTATATTTAAACCTCCAAAGAATCAAAAAAATTACACCCCCCAAAAACTGTGTAGTAGTAGAACCAAGAAAATGATGGATTGAAACTGTCTTTTAGTCCAAGGAATTGGGAAGATCTCCAAGAAAGTTCTGTCTCACTCTGGCAAAAGGAGAATGTAATGCAAGACAAGAAGCATTCCAGTAAGCCAGCAGCAACCACACCTCAGTAAACCAAGTGGAAAAATATGAGAAGTTGCTTAAAGGATGACTAATTTTGTAGGAAACATCATGTAAGAGTTAATTGTAATATGATTCCCAAAACATTTAAGGATATGCCTGGAAGGAGAATAATAAAAAATGATGAGAATTTTTCAAGAATTCTATATTTGATTGGCTAAAATGACAAAACAGGAAAATGACAAATGTTGGTGAAAATGTGGGAAAATTGGAACACTAATGCATTGTTGGTAGAGTTGTAAACTGATCCAACCATTCTGAAGAACAATTTGGAGCTATGCCCAAAGGGTTATAAAAATATGCATAACTCTTTGACTCAGCAATACCACTTCTAGGTCCATATACCAATGAGATCATAAAAATAGAAAAAGGAGCCACATGTGCAAAAATATTTATAGTGGCTCTTTTTTGGGTGGAAAAGAATTGAAAAAATGAGGGCTATGCATCAATTGGGGAATGGTTGAACAACTTGTGGTATATGGATGTAGGGGAATACTACTGTGCTCTAAGAAATGATGATCATGAAGACTTCAGAAAAAGAAAAAAAATACTTGAAAGACTTATATGAACTAATGATAAGTGAAGTGAGCAGAACCAGGAGAACATTATATACAGTAATAGCCACATTATGCAATTACTGACTTTGATAGACATCTCTTCTTAGCAATGAAAGGATTTAAGACAACTCCAAAAGGTTCATGATGGAAACTGATATTCACATCCAGACAAAGAACTTTGGAGTCTGAAAGCAGATGGAAGCACACTATTTGCTTCCTTTTTCTTTTATTATTTTGTTGTTTCTTCTTTCTCATGGTTCCTCCCACTGGTTCTAATTTTCCTTTACTTCATTTCTCTTTCTTATTTTTTTTTTTACTTTTGTTCTGATTCTTCTTTCACAACATGACTAATGTGGAAATGTGTTTAATATGATTGTGCATGTATAATCTTTATTAATTTTCATGCCATCTTGGGGAGAAGAGAGGACACTGGGGAAAACTCTGGACCTCAAAATATTATTAAAGTGAAAATATATTTAATTCAATGTATATTTATAGCCTATATAAGATCCTATGCTGTGTTAGGGATTAGTAGAACATTTAAAATTCAAAATCTGATGGAATTTAATGTTGAAAACAAAAAAATTTATTATTTTAAAAAGACATATTTTTTCTTCTTTCAAAGAACATAGAACTTTGGATTATTGAGTTTCAGCTGGACTGTATAAGGAGAAAAAAATGAATCACAGTGGAGAACATACAAAACCAATCCAAAGAAAAGAAGTGTAATTAAACTATTCAAATTATATTGGAAGCTTGATTTGGTGAATTTAAGAGGGTTCAAGACAACAACTCTGAAGATACTGAAATATGACAAGATTAAAATAAATCAGAATGATATATCGCTACCCAAGAAACCAACTATAAGAAAATTGACGGCTAATTCCACATGCCTACCTTTTATCTCTCCAAAATTCCTATGGGAAGAATTTAAATATGTTCTAAATTAATCTTTGATGAATATAAGGTAAGAGATGAGGCATTTCAGTGATGATATTCTTTAATAGAGCACATTTTCTCAGTCATAAAATTGAATGAAATGTACATTAAAGACAATATGACATGGTGTTTTTTGTTGTTGATGGAAGGAATGAAAGAAGGAAAGAAGGAAGGAAGCAATGAAAGGAGAGAGGGAGGGAAAGAGGGATGAAAGAAGTAAAGAAGGAACAAAGAGGCAGAAAAAGAAAAGGAAATATTTATGTTTCATTTATATGTTAAAATGACACAAGATTTCTTAACACAATGACGGAGATTATTTTGCCAAAGGATGTCATTATCATAATGGATAAAGTGGTGAAATCAAAGTTCTCCTAAGGATTTTTCATGGTTATATAGGATTTCTAATTCAATTTCCCAAAAGGAAGGTAATTTCCTATAGATGATGTGACCTTCTAGACGGTTCTGTTTCCAGATGATCATGTGGTGATTGAATTTTAGAGCATTTTAGTTCCATTTTGATGAGTTCAATATACTATGAATGTGGACAAAGATAGGGAAATTGTAGCAAATATTGAATGGCTACCATTTTTTACTATGATATGCAGTTAGAAAGGTAGCTTATTGAGGTAGTCCCTTAGTGAATATATCTTAGACATATATCTAATGTCCAATCCAATAGTGATTAGAAAATGAAGTGGAACAGAATTGAGTGGGAGTGAAAGAGCAGGTTCACTTTATCTAGGAAATTCCACAGTGCAACTCACTCTTTAAAACAAATCATCAACTTTTACATGCAATCTTCTTTCAGAGATGCTATATGATAGTATGATATAGACACTAAAGATTCTAATTTGCAGGTCCGCCAAAGGACAATGGCAGCCAGTAGGAAGCTTTAAAAGCAATTGAATAAGTATAAAAAAATTATAACTGTAGTTTTACTTGAAACTATTTCATCTTTGCTTTAAGCTTTGAGGTAGACAAAACTCTTAAGTTGCTGAACTGAAAGAAGTTTGCCCTTAAAGGGTCATATCACTTTTCCATATACAGTAAACATAAATAACTCAGCACTAAAATAATTGTCTGTCCTTAGCTGCTGTAATTCTGAAGTAAGCAAACAAATTAATCCACCATATATTTTACTATACAAACAAGTAAATTGTCCTAAGAGACTGCCCTCCTTCCTTTTTCTTAGAGGTATAAATCTCAAGCTTGTCAGAAATTATTTTATGAAATGTTGCTTGGTAGGCTTGTATATGGCAGGTGCCTGGCATGGAAAGTTGTTGACATAGTTACAATTTTAATGGATACAGACTACCTATGTTGTAAAGAGTCTCATTATAGAAGACTGGCTTATCATTTAAAATAGATAAATAATGCTAAATTACATAGCAAAAAGGGAAAGGATTTTTTTCCTTTTGCAAATAAGATACAGCAGATATAGTCCCTGCACTAAATAATACATAAAATGACAAAGATATTTGGAATTTTTAGCTGGAAAATATGAGTAAGATGACAACATTTAATAAGTATGACAGGCCTCAATTTGTATTGACATTCTCTCTAAATTATTTTTCCAAGTTTAATAAAAATTAATTTAGGGGAATAGAATTGATCCCTTCAAGTTCAAAGAGCAATGAAACTGTACAAATCTTTTGATCCAGTAATATCACTATAAGGTAGGTGCCCCAAAGGGATCAAAGAAGAGTTGTCTCAATCACTATTGGTTGCCATGGTATGAATAAGTACATTATTTTAGGTAGAATTGTCATATTTATTATATTGGCTCACGCTACAAATGAACAATTAGTACTTCTCCAGTTTTTTAGATTTGTCTTTATGTGAGATGTTTGACAATTATGTTCACATAGTCCCTGAGATATTCTTGGCAGAGACATGCCTAAATATTTTAAACTATCTGCAATTATATTTAAGGGAATTTCTCTATATAACTCTTCCTGCTGTATTTTACTGGTGATATATAGAAAGGCTGATGATTTATGTAAAATCATTTTACATCCTGCAACTTTGTTAATACTATTAATTCTTTCAATCAGTGTTTTAGTTGGCATTCTAGAGTTCTCTAAGTATATCATTATATAATTTGCAAAGAGTGATAGTTCTGTTTCCTCTTTTTCTATTCTTATTCCTTCAGTTTCATTTTCTTCTCTTATTGCTATAGATAGCATTTCTAGTTCAATACTGAATAATAGGAATCATAACAGACATCCTTGCTCCACTGCTGGTCTTATTGAGAAGACTTCTAGTTTATCTCCATTATAGATAAAGCTTGCTCATGGTTTTAGATAGATATAACTACTTTTCACTTTAAGCAAATCTCCATTTATTCCTATCCTTCTAGTCTTTTGAAGAAGAATGAACATTGTATTATGAAAGGCTTTATCTGCATCTATTGGGAAAATGCTATGATTTTTGTTATTGATATGATCCCTTACTCTTATACATTTCCAAATATTGAACCACTCCTACATTTCATGATGACTAACTGAATATTTAGCTCCATCCTATATTTTCCTTTTTATCCTCCTCTCTCTCTTTTTACCCTGTCCCTTCTCAAATATTTAATTTAATTCTGACCACAGCCTTCCTTAATTGACCCTCCCTTTTATCACCTACCCTTCCTTCTTATACACTTCCCCTCCTACTTTCTTGCTGAATGTTACCAAATGTGTGTGTGTGTGTGTGTGTGATTGTGCATGTGTGTGTGTAGATATATAGGCATGGATACAGATATCTATATATTCTTCCTTCTTTGAGCCAATTCCAATGAAAGTGAGATCCAAGTGTCCCAGGACACCAGGAACCCATGAGGACCCCTGGTGTTTTGAAGGTGCAACCTCTTTTTTCAGCCATGGAACTTGTACCAGGAACTATGTATGAGTAATGGATTGACAAATAGCACCTAGTTTTGCATCTAGTGGCAGCTCCTTCTCCCCTGTAGTCCCTTTCTTGTCAGTAGTCCAATTCCCTTACCTACTCTGGACTGAGAGTTCCTACAACACACCAGTGCTTTTGTTGTTCATGCTCTGGTGTTATAGGCATTTCCTTAGACTTCCAAATCATTTTAGGATCAAAAAATATCTCACCTTGACCTTCTATTGGCTATGCCACTCCAGAATTCAATTTGACACATTTTCTTAAAGTTGCTTATAGGGAAATGTTGGGGGAGTTTGTCTGGGTGGTGCCTTTACTTGGTCATCTTATTTTCCCTCTGTTTTAGGACTATCTTCTTTGTTTACATTTTTATATGCTATGCTTGTATAGAGCCTGATCTCTCTGAGGGGAAGTGGTTACAATGGTTTAACCCACCTAGTACATTCTATGTTCTAGCTAGCTCATAGGCCATCTTTCTGTTTTGGGAAGACTGGTTTACTTGTCTCTAAGTGGCAGCTGGCCTCAGAATACTGCTTTTTCACACAGATTTTTCATAATCATGATTTTGTATGTATGTATAACAGGAGGTTATTACTCCCAGTGCTCTTAGGCTTACCTAGACTTTAGTGGTAGTTTGTCCAGATGCTTAGTGGTAGTAGCAGAGAGTATTGAGGACCCTTCTCTACAAAGGGCCAATGGTTGGGGGTGAGGTGGAGTGGGAGAATGTGTTGATCATATACTGTGGTTACTAGGCTTAGGGGCCTGGATAATTTCTACCATCACAGAAGGAAAGTAGTAATGGAAGTTTGCATTGGTAGGTTGACCTGCCTGGCATATATGCTCTCTTCTTTCTTTCTTATCAACACTTGCAGTTTCATCAAGAACTTACAGATGTTTTTAGAGCAAATGATAAAGAGATTTAAAAAATTGCTAATCAAGCAATAGAAAAGTCTGGTAATAGCATAATGACTATTTTCATCCAATCTCTCATGAAATAGCAAAGATCCAAGAATTTTAATCAAAAGACTCTCCATGGGTGATGACAATATATATTTCTACAAACAATATGTTGACAAAAAAGGCTCAAATATGTGATTGAGTCATGTGTCTATAGAAATAGTATCATTTATGATGACAACTCAGAATCAAGCAATTTCTACCAGAAGTTAGAGTAGGATTATCCTTATGGAATTTACTTATCAATTAATGTAAAACCTGTGAGGAGACAGAAAAGTTATGCATGGCATTAGTTTAAGATGCAAAAAATTAGTACCAACCTAATATCTAGAAAGATGCTAAATGAAGGATAGAATTATATACAAGGAATTTTACTATCTTTGACAAAATAACAGAAAAAAACCATCCCTATAATATGAATATGAGCTCAAAATTTTAATGAAAATTCAATTAAGGATTGAATTCATTGAATAATTGAATTTATAATAAAATTATATATACTGGAATATCTACACATATATACATAATTCAATGTTCTAATTATGGTGTATTAAGTGGAATTTTGAAAAGGGTACTTAGAGCTAAATATTCCATTCATTAAGGTTTTCAAAATACTATTCTTTTTTTCTGTATAGGGACATAAGGATAGGAACTAGACTAGGATTTTGGTAATACTATATAATGAAAATCTTTTATAGAGATTTTTAAAAAGAATATTTCACCTCAGGGACTGTGGAGAACATGCTTCTGATAATGTAGCATGTGGGTCTTTCCTTTTTTGGTACAGTGTGATTTTACTCATAGGTTGGCATCCTGACAGATACCCAGGGAAACTGCTTTGAGTTTTTAAATAGGCTCCTAATGTTACACTGACCTCTGGTATTGAATGTTCCATGTTCCTTTTCAATGAGAGAGAAGGTTTGCACATTCTAAAAGCTGACAATTGTCACAAAGAACCAAAGAATAGCTATTCTCTGAACCTTGAAAGTGACTTTTGTATGACGTGCTGCAAAACAGGGTGAGCACATTTCAGTTTTCCAGCGCAATGCTATATTAGCAAGAGTAAACAATTTTATAGAAATTCAGAAAATTTAAGATCCATATGCACTTTTGGAATAGACACTTTTATTATAACAAGAAAAGTGTGTTGATCTACAGTGGAGTGATTAGGCTATTTGTCAAGTGTTGTTACTGTTTGTGATAACATTTACAGGTCACACAGACAACTTTGCAACCCTTAGCACAATTGGGACTATTCAAATGGAAATGAGTCACCTGAATTCCAGAGACTGATCATTACAATTAAAGGCTAAAAAATTCTGTGAAACTTTTTTAGTCCGCTTTTCTTTGTAGACCATATGCAATGGTATTATTACTGTATAAAGTGAAGATGTGGAGGTGCTCACTTTCAAAGAAAATCTTTTACAAAACTTTTACTGTATCTTCAAAGATACCTGTGGAATGGGTGCTGATCAATATATATTTTTTTCAGGATGGCTTCCCAACTAGGAAGGAGCAGTCTAAAAGAATTAACAAAATACTGTAATAAATAGCCTTGCAAAACATTCTCTCAGCTTTTCCTATGAATCTCCATATTTCATATTTAAAAACATTACATTCTACCTATGATTTTTAATGATCAAATTTCCAATCAGTCCCTTTCATATTTTTAAATGTCTCTAACAAGCAAGAAGTATTTCAGAGACTTAGAGACTTGATATTTCTTATATCACATATCTCTTTCTTTTATAGGAAACATTCAGGGCAAGGTAAATTGTTGATTTTTAATTACACGGATTATTTTGTTTCCTAAAGAAGAATTGTTAGGGGTAGTGGACAAGGATGATAATTTGGAATTTTTAGTGAGCATTTGCTCTTTAACTTGTCAGCACATATTTGGTGATATTTCTATTAATGAACATAGGATGGGACAGTAAGCTTCAGCTCAAATGATAAATTCAGGAGCCTGTTTTGGAGAGATAGAATTAGTAAATGTGACATGTATAAAGGAATAGTCTCATAAAATAGCTTCCTTTTCTCACACAAATTATATATACATATATTATATGTATATATATTTAAGCAATAAGAATTTGCCAAAATAAACAAATAGGTAAAATCTGGATAGGTTGGACTTTAAACAATATCATTTTTGAGGTTTAGGAAATATGAGAAATACATTTAGAAATATTTATTTAATTATTTTGAGGTGACTTACAAAATTGAACATAATGAGAAACAAGACAATTAAAACTTAAAAAAAAGCATGCTCCAGGCACCTGAGATGCATTCACTGTTGATGACAGGAACTAAATTTAACTTTGTGTTTCTTGACAGCTAAAAGTTAAAAGGAAACACATAGTTATACAATTATTATGTAACTAGAATATTTTTTTTTCCTTTCTTTTCCATTCCCCTCAGATTGACATCATTATCCATAATACCCCATCAATATATTTTTTCAAAATACAGAAATATTTTGCAAATAGATAATGATTTTAATGAGATGTCCATAAGACTGAGAGTATCAAGTTAAATCATAGATATAACAAAAAGTTATTGTTGGATAGAGATAAGAAAATATTGTACCTTATGGTTTCTGATGATGTTGCTTACAACATAGCGAGATAATATAGACTCTAGACAAGTTAATCATAAACATATTTTGTATATTTCCTCTCTTATATTTCATTTATTTTAAATTCATCCAGTAAATGCTGATTGGAACATCATCATTGAAGTATATTATTTTCCAAAGCATAAACAAAGTATTAAATTAGGCAGTCCATTTTCATTCTATTTGGAAACTTTAAGAAGCAGGTACACATGCAAGCCAAATTTTCCATGATACATATATAGTTAAAGGAAAATATCTATGTAGGGTCATTATTTTCTTTATAAAAATATTGTGTATCTACTCCAGTTCTTATGCTTGTTGAAATGTGATTGAAAAACACTGAATTTTATGCTTATCAATGTGAATGGAAACTTCATCTATTCTTGTCACTGTGACTATCATCACATTGGCATGGATCTCCACTGTCAGTAAAGGCTTATTCCTCAAACTCTAGAATAATAGTTCCAAGTATGTGCTGAAAACCTCCAACTGCCTATGCTACTAGCTCTTCAATGTGACATATTTTAAACAGCAAGTTTCACACCATATAATTCGACAAAAAGCCTTTTTTAAGCATCTATAACATGCAGGGAATTATACTACGTGCCAGAAATAGTGATAACAAAAGTTACATAGTCTTTGACTTCATTGTAGTGGAAAGCCTTCATTTTTTTCTCTGAATTCCTGACTTCCCCAGCTCTATCAAACATTCCAATAATTTCCTAGTCAAACATGCTAGTGATATATGAATCACAATATCATAACCACAGAAATAGAAAATTTCAGAGATGAAAGGCATAAACAAAGATGAAAAAACAACAGCAACTAGCATTCATATAGTATCTACTTGCCAGGTATAGTGCTAAATATTTTTTAAATATAATCTCATTTGATCTTCATAACAACCTTTGTTGATAAATAGTATTATTTTCCCAATTTTATAGTTGAGGAAATTAGGCAGACAGCTTAAGTGACTTGCTCTGAATAACATAGCTAGTTACTGTTGGAGACTAGATTTGAACTAATATCTTTCTGACCAGACTTGCTTTATCTACTTTGCCACCTAGTTACCTTTAACCTTTAGTCTACTTTGCCCCAGCCTTGTCTTGGTACATCAATTATTTTAAATGTATTTACTTCTCATTTGATTGTGAGAACCTTAGAGGTAGAGATACTTTTAAAAAATCTTCCCAATATTTAGTAAACAGTTTATCATAGGGGCTGGATAACTATTTATAGATTGACTTAAGTGTAAAAATATTTTGCTGAAATATCTTGTAGAGCAAATGTTAAAAATGATTTCCCTGACCATAAAATGACCTCAGTATGGACCCTCTAGAATGTCTGATTTTGTAGATTGTAGAGAATTTCATCTTGATGAGTCTTTTAGGATGTTTGCTAAAAAAAGCCTCAATTAATTAAATGAATTATTGGTACAATATAACATCAGACTTATATATTTGTAAAGCCACACAAGAGCAGTTTTCCAGAAAAAAATGCTGCTGTGAATAGCTTTCAAGGTTCTGATTTCATAGTATAGGGAAAACTATTTATTCAATAACAAATCAGAGCAAAGCATTCACAGTAAATCAAAGTAAAAAATTCACAATATTACAGCTTATCACTTATAATGAAAATACAGCATTCACAACAACTTATCACAGAAAATGGCTATAGTGGTCACACAGTTTTGAACACAGTATAATCATTTAGTCAATCAATCACTTAGTAACTCAATCATTCAATCAATCCAATCATTCAATCATCCTTAAGGAGACTTGTCTCCTTAAGGGTCACAAAATACAATAGTCAAAGTTCTCCACACATGGGGCACACTAAGTTAAAATATCAGTCACTACTCAGTGCTCTCTTAAGGGGCAGTATAAAATATACAGGCCATCCAACCCTCAGTCACAAATAAGTTAGAATCTTCTTAGTCAGTACACAGTATCCAAGTAAAGTCTTCTTTCATCTTGTCTTGGGATAGTTTAGTACTTGGGGTATTCTCTTAGATTCCCTGGATCCCCTTCCATGCTACCAGCTCCTACCTAGATTCACCAAACTGTCCCCTGAGTTCAAAAGCAGGCAACTCCCAGTTCCTTGTCCATCTCTCTGTGCTGTTCCTGTTCCACACCGGAGCTCACAGTGTCCAGTCTACTTTAAATCCTTCACAGTCTCTGTTCCAGGGAAGTCAAGCCTTAACAAAGCCACAAACAGGTTCATATAAAGTATCAGTATCACTGTCATGCTTCCTCAGTGTTCAGCAGCTCCCAGGAGAAGCTTGTAGCTCATCAGCAGAAGCTCCAGCTGGTTCCCAGAATCAAAATCACTTCACCCAGGTTCCCAAAATCAAAATAATTCTATCTGTCTGGGCCTTTCCTCTTCAGCCTTCTTGGCAGCAGCTGCTTCTGCCTCCACAAAGCTTTTCCCAAGGAGTTCTGACTCTCCCTCTCTGGGGCTTTTCCTTATATATAATATTGTTCCTCCATTTTCAGCCCCTTCCTGTTAAGTAAGCAACAGGAGTTCATTCCTTGTGTTTCTTTAACAGAGGCTCAATATGAACTAGGTGCTAAGTACCTCTTAGCTTTCCAATACAAAGGGATTTTTACATTTCATTACCATTACAATATTGCAGACTATTTACTAAATTACATTGTTTTAATTTTAAAAGTTGACAACAAGCTATTTTTTTCCTGAAAATGCTTACTTAATAATTCCAGGTACAAACTTCACAGAACATATCTCCTTAATAGAAAGCATGTGTTTGGTCAAACTTGGACTCAGTCTACAGATGATACCCAAGGACTTGGCAGGCCTCAAGGCCACAGGTTTCCCAATCCTGACTTAGACCATTAGTAGCTAGAGTTATTAAAATTCATTGATAATTTTTTAAAAAGATTCTAACTTACCTGCCTGTCTTATACAAGAGAGACTATTCTTATATTTAAAAAGTAAGGAAACATAAGCACTAAAGGTAACAAAATGAATTTACACCATTAAGGAATAGAATTTCATCTATCATAATATTGTTTCTGATTTTAGTGATAGCATTACTGTATAAAGCTTTGAGAATTAATCAATAATCATTTATTATGTTCTGCTATATTCTAGATACTGTGCTAAGCCTTTGATATATAAAGACAAAAATGAAAGTCTCTGCTTCAAAATAATGTATTCTTTTAGCATTTGCAAGAGCTATATATAGCAATGTAAATCTGCCCAAGTTATATAGTTTGGTCCATACAGGGTTGCTGATAAGTAAATGATGAAAGCTGAACTGTTTTCTCTGAGGGATAAAACAGAGTATAACAAAGATCAAAAGTTGTGGCTTAATCCTACTTGCTCTGCAAGCTAGATATTGGATTTTACCTAGTTTTGCAACTTATTAAGAAGAGATCTGAAAGACTTTTAAGGGCAATTTTAAAAAATCTAGATAGTTAATAATTTAGGGAAAAGATGTTTTCACTTCTTGAATTTGGGATAAACAATATTTGGTGTCCATTATAAATGATCAAGATAATAGAATTACTTTTTAAGATCATTTTTTTCAATATGCTTATTCTTCATATTAATAAAGATCAATACATTTCTTACCATAATGCAGATTGCAACACCTCTATTATGAAAAGAAATAAAAATCCTTCCATAGTTTCATACAAATTTCATCATTCATAGTGATCAAAATGGATTGCTTTTGAGAGTTACGTAGGTCAATCTGATAATGACTCTCTCTGGATGTGGTTTAGCCTGGTTTTCAGACAATAGAATAGTGTGACAATCAGACTGTACATGAAGCCTTTATTAGTATGATCTGGAAGGAATTACATTCTTTTGTCATAGCCTTCAATAATATAGCATCATTTCTATATGATTGTGAAACCTCCAAGTAGAACCTGGAAGGAAACCTATGGAAGAATTAAATAATTTTGCACAATTTGAACATATTGCTCAGAAAATATCTAAGTAATTCTGACACTATGCAACTTTTCCTGCCTCCTGTTTTTAAAAACTATTTGAGTATTAATGCCATAGAATTTTCAAAAATGGTAAAGAACAGGAACAAGAGTGATCTGTTCCCCTCCCCCACCCCAGTGGCAGCTAGTTGGTACAGTGGATAGAGGCCCATTCCTGGATTCAGGAAGACTGGAGTTCAAATTCAGGCTCAAATATTTAGCTATGTGATCCTGGTCAAGTCAGATAGCCTTGTTGCCTCAGTTGTTTCTTCTGTAAAAAGAATTGAAGAAGCAATTGACAAACTAATCAAGTATCTTTCCAAGAAAACCCCAAAAGGGGTCAGGAAGAGTCATGTGTGACTAAAAATGAATAAACAACATGAGTTTTTAAAGTGGATGAATTGATTGTAACAGGGAAATGAAAGCAATCTTCTGAAATAGTACTTTTCACGGAGAACAAAACTCGGAAGGAATACTTTCCTATATGCCATTTTAAAATGGGTAACTGCCTAAATTAAATAGAATAAAACTTGTTTATTACCAATCTAATATAAATTTGTGGTGGAATAGTAACTAATAATGCTTCCTGCATCTGGCCATACATTTCTTTTTCATTTCTCACATGGGAATGGTTGGTAAGTGTAACTGTTGTAAAAGATTTATAGAAGGGACATGTACATAAAAGAAAGGGGTTAAAAAAAGATCCTCATGCATATTTTCATGTGGATGGTGTAAATTACAATAAAAATTACACTAGTCAATTTACTTTCTCAAGCTGTCTTTTGATACACCTTTCATTGCCTTTTTGTGGGAGAATTTTAGTATCTAACTTCTAATTTCTCAGGGGTAGTGATTTTAGGAGGAGTCTTTCCACTCTACCATGTAACCCTCTCAATTTAGTCTTGAAAAAATACTCCTTTTATTCTGCCTTAATTTTTCAAAAGAAATAATTTTTAAAACTTTGCCTTTCCTATGGAAGTTGCTTTCCTTTGTAAGTAAGCAACAGCTTTTAATTTTCTCTAACTTTTGCTCAGTAACTAAATAGTAACTTTTTTATGTAAAGGCCCTATGTATCTCCTTAAAACAGAGGCTGTTGACTTTTGGACACTTGTAGAACATTTCTTTCTCAAAGTCTCCACTTGGTCAATCCAGCACATCAAACAATTCTCTTGTGAATAAATTCCTTATTTCTTCCTGAATCTTTTCTACATGAATGCAGATGGACATAAATCCCAGTTCATATCCCATTTTATTATTGTCCCTTAATGTTACTCCTTTATGTCTTTGGCAAGTATGTGAACTTTATCCACAAAGAGAATGAGAATTTCAAATAAACGCTGTTCTGAAATGAGAATGATAAACCTTAAGGCATAAAATGCAGTTCCAGTGAATGTCTTGGCATTACTAACTGCCTGAAAGAGCATACAATAAATATTCCTTGATGATTTCAGAAATACCACTTAAGTATATACTTATTAAAAAAACAGCTTGCCTCACTACATCTACTTTTAAAAATTATAATAAAAAATTACTGGAGATGTAAAAACTAAGTGGTAGGCAATTCTTTTGATCCTTCTGCCTCACTTTTAATTATAATTCTCACTTCTTTCCCACTAAGTTTTGGGAAATCAAATCAATTCCTGATACACACATTCCCCTCACTTCAGTAAGTTGATATTTTTCCTCTATTGACACCTCATATATTGCAGGTAGAAGTGAAAGTTAGAGCAGTGTTCCCTTCTTTTCTGCTTAATCCCAAATTCAGTTCTTTAGTTATGTGTGAAGTAGTTTCACTGGGAGAAATTGCTTTCAAAGTATGGCAATAGTCAATGCAACAACTCTACTAAAAAATATACCCATCATACTTTTCTCATGACTACAGGAAAAATGAAAGAGCAACAAACTTGAGGATGTATATTTCATTAGACTTTCTTATGAGATCTTATTCGTGTCATGTTATGCTTGCTTACTTTTGGAAATACATTAAAGAGATTTCTTATTTTTCTCCTGTAGTGCTTCCCAAGATTAGTATATCCCATTCTTCTTATTGAATATTTGTGGGTAGCCTAGAATGAAATAATAAGAAACTGTGAATTGGTAGTCTGGCATTAATATGTGGACATCCCTTTCTCATTGATTCTTAATAAACACTATAAGACAAAGCATAACCTAGAAGTTACATTAGGTTGATGAAAAGGAGCTGAGTTAAGATAAGTATAGAGAAGCCTGAGGTATTACTGACTTTAATGGAAAATAATTCTCATACTGGACTTTATTGCTATTCTGACCCTCAATTCAGGCGAAATGTTTACCAAAAGCCAAAGTTATAAATAATATTTATTCCGTAAAGAGAACAACTGAAAAAATAACACAAGTAATATATAACTCATACATGATATATTACTAGATTTTCCAGGAGCAAAGGGGTACAAATGGAAAGCTACCAAAGTTTTCTTTTTGCCTTTTTATATTGTAGCAAGAGAAAGAAATATTGTTTCACAGGATGTATTATGAAATTCATTCCAAAATCTTTTCTACCCAATTTTCAAATGCTCAACAAATCAGTTATTTCCTTTCTTAATGTCACCTTAGATTAAGAAATTGCCTACTCTCCAATTTAATAATATACATTGTGCACAATATAAGTTTATAGGTATATGTACATATTATATGATATGATATTATATAATTATATTAACTTACAATATACTACATTATACTTTAGATATATTATACACCTTTAGAATCAGTTATCTATCCAGTCTGAAACACTAATGTTGCTACTCAGCTTATCCAAATGGTTTAGTGGATAAAGTGCTTGACTTCAAGTTCAAAAATCCTGATTTCAAATCTCTCTTCAGACATTTGCTACATATTTGACCCTGGGTGAATTGTAGCCAAAGATTATTGTTGTTATTGTTATTACTCCTATAAATTATCCATGATGAAGTCTTTAAAGTTTTTGGTTTTAATTGAGATAGAACTTTTCTCAATATATTATTGCTAAGTTGTTTCAATTGTGTCCAGCTTTCCATTTGGGGACCCAATTTGGGATTTTCTTGGCAAATATACTGGAATAGCTTGCCATTTCCTTCTTCAACATGTTGAACATTTTGCATATGAGGAACTGAAGCAAATAGGGGAAAAGTGACTCTCTGAGTCATACAGCTAATGATTGTCTGAGGTCATATTTGAACTCATGTCTTCCTTATTCCAGGGCCATTGTTCCATCTACTACACCATATATCTTTGCTTTATCTCAAAGTAGTAACTTTACAAAGTTAAACTTGTAATAATAATAATGATATTAATATTTTATAATGCTAACTATATGTCAGCCACTGCAGGAAAGTTCTTTACAGTCATCTTTATTAGATCTTCACACAATTCCTAAAAGGTAGGTGATATTATTATTTAGGCAATCAGAGGTTAAGGTACTTGCCCTGGATCACACAATTAGTATCTGAAACTGAATTTGAATTGAGATATTTTTAACTTGAGTTCTAGAATGTTGTCCACTGGACCAACCAACTTCATTTAAAGTAATCTTTAAGATGATGAGATGAAAGATGTGCTCAGAAAAGTAAAAATCAATGACTCAATAAGCATTTCTTAAGTGGCTATTCTGTGCCAGTCATTATTCTAAGCAATGCCCAGAGATTGTATTGCAAAAAACAACAAACAAACAAAAAGCCCACATACACAAAAATCAAACCATCCCTGTTCTCAGAAAGCATGTAGTATAAATATACAACCACTGCATATATATACACCGACTTTCACAAAAAAAATCATGTTACTATTAGGTCCCCATAGATCTCCAGGTTATCCATGAGATTTTATGGTTGTGTCTCTCATTCTTTGTAGCCCATTAGCTCTCAATGATGCGCTTCATGATCCATAATTATTATTTGATATCATTTAGCTAAACTTAATAAAGTACCCCCCCACCTCAGATAGTAAAGCAAATAAAATGATTTAAAATATTTCCCCCAAAGGTTTTTGTTACACTCTCCCACCAGTACTGCAGTGTCCAGGGGAAGATAGATTCAAACTTTTAAAATCTACAAGTCAAAGGGATGACTTATAAATTCTGGAAGTCCTTTCTTTCAATCGTCATCAAACTATTCCTCTTAGGTGTAGTGTAGAATTTCTGTGGAGATCTTTATTGAAGCCTCTTTTACTCATTATAGCCTGGCTTTTTTTTAGGGGGGGGACTTTGGGGGGTTCTGTAAATATACTAACATTAACTATGCTGGGGATGCTGGATAGAACACCTAGGTAAAAACAAAACAAAACAAATCCTTCATATGCTTTGAAATGCACAGGGTATCTCGGGCCAAAATTATGGGGAAGTTGAATAGGAAGAAGGAGGATGGAAACTGAGACAGAAGCAGAAGCCCAGTGAGGTTCCCTGACTCATCCCAATTGATTTGTTCTCTAGGTTTTAACTATAATATTCTCTCTTCTGATTTCAGGCATTTAACTCTCTGATTCCACATAATTTGGTGGTTTTTTATAAGGTTCTAGAAAGAATTACCAAATTTCAGTCAACCAAAACAAACTGTCTGTCACACGTATAGAGGCACCTGGACCTCAGTCACATCTAGTGAAAATGGAAATACATTTTCACATGATAAATGAGGAGAGGTGAAGAAAGACACACTCATGTAAGTACATAAGAAATAAATGGAGAGTTCGAATCCAGCTACAAACACTTAGCACTTAACTAGCTGTGTGTCTTTTGGCTTGTCACAACCCCAATTATCTTGCCTTCACCCTTCAACAAAAAGGAAAGAAATAAATGGAGAGAATAAATACAAACAAATGCAACATTGTTTAAAATGAGGTTTTATATTTAAGGTCTGAGGCCACTAAGTGTAAGTGATCAGAAAAGGCTACTTATAGTGGGTGCAGTTTAGGAACTGAATGAAAAGAGGGATTCAGTCAGTTGCATGGGAAGAGTGAGTTCATTACAAGGCATGATGACTGGCAAGTGCAAATAGCAAATGGTAGGTAGAGTACTATGTTTGAGAAATGGAAAGACTTTGGCATGATTACACAGAGTGAGAAGGGGAAAAGGAGTAAATTTCCTAAGAGGGTAATCTTCAGTAACAAATCATGCTTCAAAATGTTATAATAATGAACATTTATGATAAAAATAAATAAACATATTAATAAGACATGAAAATAAAATATTTAAATCAGAAGGTCAAAAAGAAAGTTTGACTCTAGTTGAACTTTCCTCTCAGGATAATTCCATATATCACGATGCCATGGAATTTATATTGCAATTTTATGCAGACTTATTAAATTTGAAGGTTTTACAGGATGCCAATGCATTGAATTCAATGTGGTTCTGTTATTCCACTTAAAATACTAGACTATGATTTCTTTTAAAATAAGTATTTTCTTTAATCAACATTCTAGGGTTGTTTGTAGGTAAATATGGGAGAGTTACGGTAATTTACTGCTTACTTTTCCATTTGGGCTCCTAGAAATGCAACTGAATTTCATTTTGAAAATAAAAATTCTAACAATAAAAGTGACAAATCCTTTAGAGTTTAAGCTCTGAAGTGTATTTGTGGTCATGTAATTCAACCTAAAACTGGGAAAAGAAATGTGAATGATGCAAGAGAATTATGAAAAAAGAATCAGGTTCATGGAAAAATAAAACAACTCTTTAAAAATGGAATTAGCCAAATGGAAAAGGAAGTAAAAAAGCTAACTGAGGAAAATAACTCCTTAAAAGTTAGAATTGGAAAACAGCTCTTAGGTACCACATCTCACAGGTCAGATTAGCTCATATGACAAAATGGGAAGATGAAAAATGTTGAAGATGTGGGAAAATTGGAACACTAATGCACTGTTAGTCGAGTTCTGACCTGATCCAACTGTTCTGGAGAGTAATTGTTAACTATGCCAAATGGGGCTATACATATATGCATTCCCTTTGATCCAGCAATAACACTTTTAAAGCTATATACTAAAGCGATCATACAAGTAGGAAAAAAGGACCCATACATACAAAAAATATTTGTAGCAGTCCTTTTTGTGGTGTCAAAGAATTGAAAAACAAGGGGATACCTGTCAACTGGTGAATGACTAAGCAAGTTGTGGCAAATGAATGTTATGGAATACTATTTTGCTATAAGAAATGAAGAGCAGGCATACTTCATAATAACATGGAGAGACTTATATAAACTGATACTGAGTTAGGGGAGCAGAACCAGGAGAACATTAAACACAATTACAGACATATCTTATCTGTGATGAGTGACTTTAATATACTGGGCTCATCTCAGCAATGCAAGGTTGACATTAGAGACAAGGTTGACAAGGAGACAACTCCAAAAAATTCATGATGGAAAAGGCTATCCACATCTAGAAAAAGAAATATGGAGTCTGAAAGCATATTAAAGTAAACTACTTACACTCTCTTTTTCTTTGTTTTGTCTTGTATCTTCTTCCTCATTATTCATACCATTGGTTATAATTCTTCTTTTCAATTTGACTAATGTTTAATATGAAGGTATATGTAGAACCTATATCAGATTACATACTTCTATGGAGGGGGGGGAGGAAAGAGAGGAGGAAGGAGAAAATTTGGCGTTCAAAACTGGTAGAACTGAAAGTTGTAAATGAATAGTAAGTAAATTTTTCAAAAAAGTTAGAATTGGGTAAGCGGAAGGTAATGACTCAATGAGACATCAAGAATCAATGAAACAAATTTAAAAGAAAGAGAAAAATGCAGAAAATATAAAATATCTCAATGGAAAAAAAAACTGAAATGGAAAGTAGATCCAGGAGAGACAATACTGAAATCACTGTATTACTGGAAAATCAGGATCTAAAGAAGGAGCTGGACAGCATCTTTCAAATAATTTTTAGGGAAAACTGCCCAGATTCCCTGGAACCAAAGGACGAATTGAAAAGATTGAAATATGCATTTCATAGACATTTCAATGTCAAATAGACATTGAAAGATGCACTGA
Organism: Petaurus breviceps papuanus; assembly: GCF_028583685.1. Taxonomy (NCBI): domain Eukaryota; kingdom Metazoa; phylum Chordata; class Mammalia; order Diprotodontia; family Petauridae; genus Petaurus; species Petaurus breviceps. Next base: position 5,766,953 of record NW_027187278.1, on the reverse strand, counting down.
TTACCTCAGGAAAGATATCTAAGGAATATCACAATCCAATTACAGAACTGTCAGGTCAAGCGAAAAGTACAGCAAGTGACCAGAAAGAAATAATTAAAATATCAGGGAGCCACAATCAGGATCACACAGGACTTGGCATCTGCTACATTAAAGGATCAGAGGTGATGAAACAGGGTATTCCTGCAAAGCAAAAAAGCTAGGACAACAACCAAGAAACATGTACACTGAAAAATTAAGCATTATATAGCAAGGGAAAAAATCATCATTTAATGAAATAGAAGGATTTCATGTTTTAGTATGGGAAAAAAAATTGACCTCTGTAATGGTAATGTAATTTGAATTTGATGATCCCCTTATGTTGTCAAAGGTAGCAGGTACTTAGCACTTCATTACTGATCAAGCCTCTCTTGGGGAAACAGGGTATTAACTTCTGTCTCCTGTTGCTAACTTAAGAGGAAGGGGATGAAGGAAACAGGAAATAGATAAAACAAGCCACAGAGATGCGCAGTCCTAGAATTTCTTGGGACCAGAATCTGGTGACAGAGCAAATACAGAAGAGAGAATCGAGAACTGAGCCAGAATTTCCTGAGAGCTTGTGGTGGCGGAGCTTCATCTGAACAGGAGCCCAGGAGCCCAGGAACCCAGGTGACAGAGGAGCCGAGGAGAAGACTGAGGAGGCATGACTGGGATGCTGAGACTTTGTCTGTTTGTGGCTTGGTTGAGCCTTGAATTCCTGGAAGCAGAAATTGTGAAGGATTTGAGATGGGCTGAACCCTGTGGACTTCAGTGTGGAGCAGGACCTACACAGAAAGCTGGACAAGGAACTGGGAGCTGTCTGCCATTGAACCCAGGAGACAGTCTGGTGAAACCAGGTAGAATCTGGAACCATAGAAGGGGACACAGGGAATCTGAGAACTGGCCCCAAGTCAAGATGAAAAGACCTCTTTGTGGATACGAAGTAATGATGAAATTGTAGTTTACTAGTGACCTAGCAGTGGAGAGTTTGTGTCTTAGTGATTAATGATACTGAGTAATTGATTGATGAAGAAGAGACTGATTGAGTTAACTTAAGTGTGCCCCATGAGGGGAAGACTTTGACTATTGTTTTTTGACGTGATTGTTCTTTGTTCTAAATATTGTGATCAGTTTGGTAAAAACCATGTAGCCATTTTAAGGATAAGCTGTTGTGAATAGTATTTTGTGATTTACTGTGATAAGTTGTAATATTGTCAATTCTGTACCTTGATTTTCTGTGCGTGTTTTCCTTTGATTTGTGATGGAATGAATAGAGTGTTCACTATACTGTTATCAGAATCTTAAAGGCTGTTCACAGTAGCATTTTTTCTGGAAAGCTGCTCTGTGCGTGGTATTACAACCTCTAATAACAAGACAAAAGAGAAACATAAAAAGGTAAAAAGGGGAAAGAAAACATTAGAAATTCAATAGAGCTAAACTGTTTACAATCCTACACAGAAAGGTTATACTTGTAACTCTTAAAAATCGTATCTCTGATAGTTCAAATAGAAGGCATATACACAGACAGAGGATATGGGTAGAAGGTGAATTTGAGAGAATGACCAAAAAAAAAAATACCTATAGATCTATGATAGACAGAAATCACTATCTGCATCTACTGATCTATATATCTATATGGATAACTGTAATAAAGAAAGTTATATATCTAAATCTATATAAATGTGCATGCCTATAGCTATAGCCAATTCTTTATCATATATATCTAAATATATAACTATATATCTAAAAATCCATGAATATATGCACAGCTATATTAATAACTATAGATACATTTATTTATCTATCTTTTTTTTTTTTTGCTTTTCAGAGGAGTGAAGGCAGGGAAATTGGGGTAAAGTGACTTGCGCAAGGTCACACAGCTAGTGTTAAGTGTCTGCGGATGGATTTAAACTTACGTCCTTCTGATTTCAGGGCCAGTGCTCTATTCACTGTGCCACCTAGCCACCCCTGTCTATCTTTTTTTTTTTGCCAGGGATTGGAGAAGAGAAGAGAAGAGAAGAGAAGAGAAGAGAACAGAACAGAACAGAACAGAACAGAACAGAACAGAACAGAAAGAGGGGCTTATTTGGAATGTTTCTTTAATCTCTTTGAAGTGTGAGATGAGCATAAAAACTCATACAAAGCCTTGAATTTTCAGTCTAACATGAATGCATGAGTATTTTTACAAATTGAAAACAGAAAGGTATGGGAAAGATGAGAGGATAAGAAAGAGGAAAAAAGAGAGAAAAACAATCATTCAGAACTGCAAGTTGCATTTCCCAAAATGAGGGTATTAGTCTCAAGAAGAGTTTCCTACTGAAGAGCTTAAGAAGATAAGAAAATGTTCCCATGGTGTTAATTAGTAACCTAATGCATAACCTAGAATCTCTTCACAAATGAAAGTACATTAAATGTTCCTCTGTAACAATAATAGCTTAATCACTTAATTGAATCAGTGAGAATCATGAAGCAGTCCTTTACCTCCACTAGAGATTCCATCTAGATTGCAATATCCTTCCTGGGAAACTGCTAATTAGGTGAATAAAATGAATTGATATTGAGGGTGGGTTAAAGCTAAAGGGTATTATGACTATTTCTTGATTTTCTTACAGGTGGATTATCTTGCAGGTTTTCCTCTCCCCCACAGCCACCCTAGACCCCACACTTGTCAGAGAATCTCTTTGATTCACTAGAATAGATAAAGTCACTCTTCCAAACACCAATATCCCAAGGGCAGTCTCTTATCAAACACTTTAGGAAATTTTCAGAGGCCACATCCCAAACAAATGAATTCTCTGACACCTACTCAAAATCACTTGAACAAGCACTTTGACACAGGAAAGAGTCTTCCCATAGGATTCCCAACCTACCATGTAGTTTGCTTTGGTGGCATTTTGAAGACACAGACATTCCATTGAATTGCTAAGTGGATATCTCCTACTGTTCTTACACATATTTGAACATCATACACCTTAGCAAAATATTCTACTTTTTCCCCCTTAACAGTGATGCATCCAATGTAGGAAAATATAGACAAAAGTGCAGAGGAAGGAAGAAGCAGGCTGTATATGAGAACAAATAACTTTAAACTGTCTGAATTCTCTTCTGAAAGAAATCCACTAGAAATTATTTCTGTCCAGAGATAGAGACATTCAGAAAGATTGGCAGGCAAGGGATTAGTGTACAGAAAATAATGAGGGTTATGGCAATGCTACATCAAGTGCAAAAATATGTCCTAATTAACTCAGAGATGGCAATTGACTATGTCATAAGTCCTATGTTTCAATTGATGTTTGCTTAGGGAGTAGTTAGAGTTCCAGGATAATCAAATAAAAGTAAAACTTTGCTTGTGAATCCCTCCTCTCCCCCCACCTTTTTCTGTGCTAAAATATAATTTCTAATGATTTGGAACTGATCTTCATCATGCTGCTGAGTCCATGAAGTAGGCTGAATCTGAAGCTGTTAGATCCATTATAAATTCTACTTATAATATTTGACCTGTTAGAGAAATTTTATAGATTATTCCTGTGTGTAGAATTTACTGTCCAGAGAATGTTAGCTTTAATTTAGTGACCAGTCTCATCTCAAATTTATTTCATGAAGTCAGCTCCAGAATAAAATTACTCCCCCCCCCATAAAAGCTCTCATGGAGGTTTTACTATGATATAAAAAAGAGTTGGCTGAAAGTTTTCTATAACTACAATACTGCTAAAAGCATGCTATAATATTTTCTACAGCTACAGCATTGCAATAGATTTGTTTACTTGACAAGAACTTCATTCCAATTTTAAAAAATACAAAGAGGAATCAACATATTTTTATGTGTACTATAATTTTTAAGTTCATGCCATTTGTTATATTCTCATTTGGAGTTATTCTTCTTGCTTTATTTCAAGTCAGAAGCACCATATTAATATGCAAAAATATTCTCATCTGTATGAATACAATGAGTTTGATCCATTGTATCTCCCTCTGAAGAAAAAAACAGGGCAATTTTCTTTTCCATGCCCCTCTATAATTTTCAAACATGGATTATTTTTTCATTCTTCTCTCAGCATACCTTACGACAGTGAAATTATAGACTAGGGGAATCAAATAGTCATCAAACTACAAAACGGCAGTGGATATGTGATATGCGTACTATCTCTAGCATGTATCATTTCTGAATAAATATTTTTTTTCCTCTTCCAACTTTCTTTATTTTCACAGGTTCTCTTCCTACCAGAAAACTAGATTCTTTAAGTCTCCTTTTATGATTCATAAGTTATCTGTTATACTAAAATGGATATCCATAAGATTCTATCTTGGACCATCTTCGCTTTCTTCTTAATCTCAAAAAACATCCATGTGTTCATTTCACCCCTTTGCAGATGAGTATAAATCTATGTGCCAAATCCTAATCTCTATCTCAATCTCCAGTCTCACATTTTCACTTGCCTGCTAGATTTCAGTACCTGGATATCTTTGAATCATGTTAAATGCAACATATTCAAATATAACTTATTATTCATTATGAATTACAATTCAATGCAGGTGAAAATGTACTATTTTCACTTTGTTCATGCTTTTGCCCTTTTGTTTCTTCTTTCACAACATGACTAATGTGGAAATATGTTTAACATGATTGGACAAACATATCCTATATCAGATTGCTTGTCGTCTTTGGGAAAGAGGATGGAAAAGAGGATGAAAAATTTGAAATTCAAATTCTTATAAAAATTAATTGAAAATTAAGTTTCCATGTAAGTGGAAAAATACTATTTACAAAAAAAGAAATATTTTAGATAGTCATAAAAGGGATTACAACTCAATAATTAATTATTATATGGCAAGTATATGAAAAATACATCTTATTAATCCCACCAAATTCTCAAATTCTTCTATTTTTGTTGAACACACCTCCATCCACACATTCATTAAGTTTCAAAATGCTAAAGCCTTTTAGTTGGTCTTATTTTTTCTATGCTCCTCCTTATTTTATCTGCCAGAATAGTCTACCAAAGTTATGTTCTCTTGGAATAACTCCCCTGCTTTAAAATGTCTTTAGGACAAAATGACTCTTTTGAGTGTCACTCAATACTCTCTAATAGTTGCCTTCTAATTAACTTTTCAGCCATGTCCCATACCATTTCTCTTCATCAAATATAGTTTCAAACTAAATTGGAAAATTACTTGCTCCCAAATTCAGCTTGCCATTTTCCCCATGCATTTCTTCATGACTAGAATGAAGACCCTTTTCCTTGCTACCTTTCAGAAATAGTGTCCTCGTTCAATTCTATAACATGTCTATCATCTCCTTCATTCAGCCTTCTCTTATACAATTTGATTGCTTTATTTTGAACCATCATCAACATATATTATATCATATGAAACATCAATACCTTATACACATTTACCTACATGTAGGATTCTGTATAAAGTTAAAAAGGAAAGCTCCTTGAGGCCAAGAATTATTTTGTCTCTTAATACCTAACACAGTGCCCTGCAGTAACAACAAAAATCTATTGAATAAAATAACATTATCTGGAAGCAGCTTAGTCATAAAGTCAGCTAAATTTCTAAGGTGAGAAAAAAAAGAGTTCACATTTTTTCACTGTGTTAAACTAAACCAATCCAATATAATTATAACAAAATAGTTACACTGGAGGTATTTGGTCAATGACTAAATGTGTATATTTTCAGTCATAAATGATGTGTCTCTCAGAGGCTTTGTCTGAATTATTTCATAAGCATCTAAATATGGACCACTTTAAAATCATCAAAATCTTAGTTACATAGTTTCCTAAATGTGACAAGTTGCCTCTTGCTATTAACCATTTCATTTTAAAACCAAAATGAAGAATAGATTTCTGTTTTAAGGAAGTATTAATTTTTACTTTTTAAAAACATTTTTCCTGAATGAAAAAGACCTGTGTTAAAATCTGGTTTCTGAAACTTGCTGTCTGTAATGACTCTGGACAAGACACAGCCTCAGTTTCCCTCAGTTTTCTCATTTGTAAAACTGGGATAATAATAGTACCTACTTCCCAAGCTTGTTGAGAGGACAAAATGAGACAAAAATTGCATTGTTCTTAGCACAGGGCCTGGTGCATAAATTTTAGCTATTATTATTATTATTATTAAATGTCTTAATATCTCTTTAACAATAAGTATAAAGATATTTAGCTTGTTGCTATCTTATCTAACTACTAGCATTCTAATTCCAACACATATTAAATTAATTTTAAAACATGCAAACTGAAAATTCTACTGTAAAAACACCGCTTTGTTAATCAAAGGGGAAAAAAAATTAAAGAGAAAAGTCAGCAACCAGATATTTTCCATGAACTGTTAGACTTCAGGGAGCATTCAAAGAAAGAGGCAGGGAAAATGGCCTTGTTCATTAAGATTTCATATTTTTACTTCCATATTTACTTACATACTTGCATTTTTGCTTACATAAAAATATGTAGTTCAACAAATATTACATTATTCAGTCAAATAGTAAAATATGAAGCCCAACCTATGTAAAATGTCTCTGCAAAGAAGGCAGAGATAATTGAATATCAGGATGTTAAAAGAAATTTTGAGTTTGGGAGTTGAAAGGGATTTTGGATATTGTTTAATCCAACATCCTTTTCAATGATAGAATGTCTACCACAATATTCTTGAGAGCTGGTTTTCAAGTATCTGAATGTAACTAGTGATGAATCCCTACATGTTATAATGGATTATAAAATGATAATAAATTCTATGTAATAATCACATTAACTTATTTACCATTAGTTGTTTGTGTGTTGATCATAACCATCATTAATATTGATTGATTAACTGGTACAAAAATAAAGTAAATTTGTCAACAACAATATAGGAAGCAGCTTTTCATTCTACTTTGATTCAGTTAAATTGAAAGCATCCTTATTTAGATCCTAACATAGTAACATGTACAGTAAAGTTCTTTTTTTGTGTAATTCTACTACACATTGTGCAGTGCCTTGGAGAAAGAAAGGTATGGCACACAGCCTTCCCTTAACGATTTTACAATTTATTAGTGACAATGCCCTTTATACAATCAAATAGAAAATCGGGCTTAATGTTATAAATTCTGGGAAGATATAGGATCAAAGTACTTATAGAAGTTTGACTAGGAAGAGATACTTTTTGACAGAGGACAAGGGTTTGGGGATAGCAAAAGCTGTACGAAAAGGTTGACACTTGTGATGTGTCTTGAAGGAAAAAAATAGAAAGAATAACATTGCATCAAAGGGATAGTGATTCCATTCCAAGAAGATAAATGAGAAGAAGGGATGAAGACAAAGGTAGAAAGCATTTCAATTTAGTTGGGTCATATTGTATGAAAAGGGAAAAATAATGAAATCAATCTGGAAAGGTGAAGTAAAGCCAGGCTGTGAAGGATTTATAATTCTAGGATATAGTTTTATACTTTAGTTTGTTGGTAATGGGAACTAAATAAAGTTTTTTGAGTAGAGCAGTTACAGAATCAAAGTAGGGCACTCAGGCAAAGGTATGAACAAGGGGGAATTGTCAGGTTAAAGATGTAAACATAATTTAGAACTTTATTATAGTAGTCTAGTAGCATACCTGCTACGGGAGTAGAAAAAAGGAGATAGTTGGCAATGATACTGCATATGTAGAATCCGTAGCTTTTGGATATTGATTGAAAGGGGTAGGGAGAGGGGTGATAATAGAATCAAAGTTAATCTCTGTTACTAAGATTCATTTAGGTCAGTGCAAACAAAATGAAGTTTTAGATAGAGAGTGGGGGCTGTGGGAAGAACATGAATAACTCTCAAATTCTAGAAAGAATATTAAATCTTCTAGATAGGTCAGAAGTCAACTATTAGCATGAGATGACACTATTTTGTAGGAGAGGAGCATGTAATGTTGCAGACAAGTAACAACTAAAACATAGACTTTATTCTCTCTTAAAGAAACAATGTAAAATTATTAAATCATAGAATTTGCTATTACTCTGTCCTTCTCAAATCATGTAAAGCAGAGGTTTCAAATATGCAGGTACAATATGTGGCCCAAAATAGTCCCAATTGTGGCCTGAAACAGATTAAGAAGTAATTGGTAGATATTTTAATGGAATCTATTTCTATTTTAATTGGATGTAGATAACAGTGTCCAGTTCTGGGCACCACAAACTAGGATATATATATATATATATATATATATATATATATATATATATATATAGTATGACAGTGAGAACTTGACAGAATATGGAAGGAACTTCAATCCATGCAACATGAAGAGCAGTTGAAATTATAAAACTTTAACCCAGTAAAAGAAGAATTAGAGGGAAGTAAAAAAAATAAAGAGAATTTGCATTATAATTTTGTTGTATATTTGAAAGGCATAACAAGTTGTGCATAGTAGATATCAGTTTCATATACAATTGTATTTTTATTGTACTGTTTGAGGACACTATTTTATTTCATAAATTAAAAAAAAAGATTTGGGGATCTTGAACACTTGGTAACTATATTCCAATTTTAATTGATTTTAATGTGGAAGACATTTTTTTAACTTATTATGCTTTGTCCCAAAGGTAGACATAGGAGAAGTAGATAAAATTGTCATGGAAACAAATTTAGGCTTATTACAAGGGGGAAACTATCCTAACAATTAATGTTTTTAAAAAAATGAACATAATACCAACGAAGCTTTCAAACCAATTCAGTCTTTGGTCTGAAATTGCCTAGATAAGCTCTGAGGTCCTTTCTCATTCTGTCTGTGATCTAATTGTTTAATGCCAAAATCAAATTCAGAAATCCCTTTTGCACCCTCCTTGGTTGATATTTTCTAACCTTTGTTTCAATACTCTGAAGCTGACCATTGATTAATTCATCCTCCTTGAACCCAGGATCACAGCTATGGTTTACTTGATTTTTCTAAACTATGGGATGACCTGGGTTATTATATAATGTATATAAATATAAGTATAAAATAATCCTATTTCTATGATGGTATATAGATTTGTTTTCATAACATATTCATTAACAGAAGAAAATAAGTTCCTTGTAACAGCAGTGTAAATTGATACTACAGGGCTCAGTGGGAACTCGGGTAAACCTCCTTCTAAAGAGGTGGTGCTAAGAGAGTGTGAAACTGTCCTGCTGAGGAATTCAGATGCTATTTGAGAAAAAAAAAGGACCCTATGGAAGTTACCACTGTTGGGAGCTGCCACCAAAGAAGCACTGCTGACAGGAACACCTGTTCCTATTGCAAAGTGCAACTGGGAGCAACACATGCCAGGGACAGCTGTTGGAAACTTGTTTCTAATAGCTAACCCACTGAAAGTATTAGGTTGGACTAGACATGATTGCTCAGAAGACCCCATTCCTCTGCGACATTAGAATTGGCATCATTTTTGGACACGTCAACCAAGCTCCTATATTTCCTTAATAATCTGGAGGAGAAAAACGTTATTAATCTTGCATGATATATGTGATAGGAAACCCAAAAAGCACTATTCTAACAAAAATACAGTGAAGTTAATCAAAAATGATTTTTTGGTCACATACACAAATTTTAAATAAAAAATCAAACCTGTGAGGGGTGGCTAGATGGTGCAATGAGTAAAGTGCCGGCCCTGCAGTTGGGAGGACCCAAATTCGGTTCTGACCTGAGACATTTAACAACCACACAAAAATACTAGCCGTTTAACCTTGGGCAAGTTACTTAACCCCAATTGCCCTCCAAAAGGCAAAAAAAAAAAAAAGGAAAAAGAAAAAAAATCAAACCTGTACATTTCCTATCATGATAGTGTGGCTCAGAAAAAGAGTTGGCCTTTATGTTCAGTTGAAAGCTGATCCCTACATATCCTATGCAATGGTGGTCAATGTTGTACATCTCAAAATGGAAGTCCCAGAGGTACTTCCTTTTCTTTCTCCCAAAGATTAATTTTCAATTCTCCAGAACAGGAGATGGTACAATTCAACATATATCCATCCTTTGTTTACAATCAGTTCTTCATGTCATGCCTAAACATATTTATCTTTAAATTAAATCTTTTTCTGACGTCATCCCATTGTAACTACCATAGTCATATAGATTCCCCATATAGCAGGCTTATTTCCACGCTTGCTTTTTTTCTCTTCCATGTTTATTTTCTACACTTGTATATATGTCTGCCAGTTCTATCAAATATACACTAAATTTGTCTGGGAAATTAAAGGTTTTCCTAATTAAGATATCAAGAATCATTTATTTTTAAAAATGTCTAGTATGTGCCAGTTACCTGGGTTTATGTTAGTCTATAGTCTTAGAGGGTGCTGTTCCCAGAGGTACTTCAAATGCCACATGTCCAAAACAGAACTTATCTTTCCTCCTAATACCTCCCATCTTCTCTATTATATTAGAAGATACCAACATTTTCCCCATTAACCAGGCTGAAAATCTAGGTGTCATCCTCAATTCCTCACAAATCTTGGCATTCCTATATTTATCAGATGCACTGTTTTTTTGTTTTGTTTTGTTTTGTTTTATTTTCCATGCATACAACTGCCATCCAAGTTCAGGCTGTCATCACTTCTCACTTGGCCTATGATAATAGCCTTCTAGCTATTCTTTCAATCCCATTTATTTCTCCACTCCATAACATCTGACATCCAGTTCCCCAGATGATTATTCTAAAGCAAAGTGCTGGTCATAACATTCCCATCCAACCCTCAGTGCTCTCAAGTGACTTCCTATTGCTTCTATAATAATGTTTTATGTGACATTTAAAGTTCTTAATAACCTGGACTTTTATTACATTTCCAATTTTTTTTAACTTCACTTCCCCCTCCTCCATGAACTTTGTTACCCATCTAGATTAGCTTATTTGCTCTTGACCACACATGATTCTCCACCTTTTATCTCCCTAAATTTGTAACTGCTATCCTACATACCTAGAATGTTCTGCATTCTCACTTCTATGTGTTAGTTTCTCCAGTTTTCCTTTCAACTGAAATAATACATGCCCCAGAAAGTCTTTGTTTTTTATGGCAGCTAATGTCCTTTCCACAGATCACCCTTCCATCTACTCAGCTTCCTCCTTATTCTAGAATACCAAATACCTTACTGAGGTAACAATAAAATGAATTAATCTTACTCAGAGCCACTTCCTAGTAGTTGTATATGCCTATGCACTGGGCTGTGATACAACTCAGTTCTATTTCCCCATCCTCAATTAGTGTTGGGGAGAGGGGAGGGGAAAGGTTGTGTTGCAAAAGATCTCAGACAGAGAATCAAAAGCTACTGGGAGAACTAGGACTAAAGTAAGGCTAAGAGAAAGCACCTAACATCCAGGCAGGACTAGTTATTTCATCCCAGAAGGCACTTGAGTAGAAACTGGGGTCAGTAAAACAGGAATTGCCCAATTTGGAAGGAGTTTGTGAGCGCTTTTAGGTTTCCAGGCCCAAGGAAACTGCTTCCAAAGGGAAAAATTAAAATGTGAGCAATAAGGAAATACAAGAAAACAACAAACTGAATTGCCAAAGATCTCAAGAGAAAAAAAATATGTATATGGCATAAATAGATAAACCAATATTGGAAATATTTGTAAGAAAATATTCATATCTCCTAGAAAATTGCAGACATCTATGAATAATTACAGAATTGAAAAGAATTACTTTGTTACCTGAAATTAAGAAGCTTCTACACAAACACCTTAATGTACCACTTAATGTACCAATAAGAAGGTTAGTGTTCAAATGAGGAAAAAATACTTCATAGATAATAGACAAATTTGCATGTATTGTATGCATGTTTGCATATATTTGTATGCATATTTGTATGTATGTTTGCATATCAAATATATATGTATACACATATAAGTATGTAGAAACATGCAAATAGGATTATACATGTTTGTATACATATTTGTATACCCAAAAGTCATTCCCTAATAGATAAGTGAACAAAAAAGAACCAAAAACTATTAATGACCATAAGAAAAAATGCTTAAAATAATTAACTATAAGAAAAATTCAAATTAGAGAAATTTCACTCACTGAAAAATGCCAAGATGACAAAAGATGGAAAAAAAATGTTAAAATTGTGGAAGTTATGTGAAAATAGGTCAACTAATGTATTGTTGGTGGAACTATGAATAAGTATAATCATTTTGGAAAGCAATTCAGAAATATAGAAATAAAATGATTAACATGAGCATAGCCTCAGTAGGCCATCTCCTGCTGTCCTGAACTACATCTTGCCACTTCACCCAGATGTCTCCAGAGGAGAGAGTGAGGCTGCTAACTATACAAAGCCCTGCCTCATTTAAATCCAATTCACTTGAGGTCAAGATATCACATTCCTGATGTCATTGGTCCTCTTCAAGAAGGAAGAACAAACAATAAAAAATACTAGACTTATACACAAAGGAAGAAATTGATTAAAAAAAAGTCATATACCAAAATATTTGTATCAACATATTTTATTATTAATAGGAAAGAATTTGAAACAAATATTGGATATGAAATATAATTAGAGAAAGGTCAAACACATTGCATTACATCAATATAATGGAATATTATTGTGCTATCAGAAATGATTAAAGTGATGAATATGGAGAATCATGGAAAGGTCTATATAATGCCCACCACAAAAATAGAATATTCATTGCCTATAACAAAATAAACAGAAAATTAAAAAAAAATCTATAGTTAATGTTGCAAAAACTATAAGTAATATCTATGACTCAAAAGATGAGTTTGGAACAAACCTCACCCCCACCCCTTTGCAGAAATGAGAGGTCCACAATTCTTTATCTTTCACTTTATGTTCACAGTATATTTATCTGTTATACTTATTTTTTCCTCTCCTTTTTCTCTTTCTTTTTTGTCTATTAAGATCATATTTGTTACTTGGCATTTCTGTCTGGGAAGTGTAGGTAGAAGAACAGTTGCACAAAGTGAAGATGAGAAGGAGAGTAAAGGAAGAATGTATCTAGCTATTTACATTTTGTCATTTACATTAAAATGTAAATTAATTGAGGGGGAAGGTTATTTCTGCTTTTCTTGGTACCACCAGCTCTTAGTGCACTTCCTGTCATATAACAAATGTCTAATAATTACTTGCTGACAGACTCAGTAGTTGTTTTGTAATTCTTCCCTTTGAATTTCACAGAATAATCTCTTTTCCATATGGCAATGTTTCAAATTCCTTTAAAAATATCTTCCCAATTTCTACTATTCAAAGTTTCTTTTAGTCAAATTATTTTTCATTTCTTTCCAAAAATTTTGTTTTTATTTAACATTTTATCTTCTTCAATTACATGTAAAATAATTTTGTATTTAAAAATACTTGAGACCCAAGTTCTCTACCTTCCTTCCCCCCACCCCAACCCACTGATGGAGAAGGCAGGCAATGTGACATAGATTATAAAATAGATTATTCATTCATGCCAACCATATTTACTTATTACTCATGTTGTGAAAAAAAAAACAGACAAAAACCTAATAAAAATGAAGTAAATAAAATATATGCTTCAATATACATTCAGAGTCCATCAGCCCCCCCCCACCCCCCTTTGGAGATGGATAGCATCCCTCATCACAAGTGCTTAAGAATTGTCATTAATAATTGTATTCCTGAGAATAGCTAAGTCATTCACAATTGATTATTATACAGTATTCTTATTATTGTATACATCCGCTCTCCTGCTTCTGCTCATTTGATGCTTCATCACTTCACATTAAGTTTTTTCCAAGACTTATTTTTTCTGAGAGCATACTGTTCATTGTTTTTTCTAGTGTAATAATATTTCATAATAATCACATACAATGACTTCTTCAGCATTTCCCCAATTGATGGCATTCTCTCAATTTTCAGTTCTTTGCCACAAATAAAAGAGATGCTTTAAATATTTTTGTATATATAGTTCTTTTTTTTAAAACTTTTACATTATTTGTTTGGAATAGAGTAGTATTGCTGGATCAAAGGGTATGCATGGTTTTATAGCCCTTTGTTTATAGTTCCAAATTGCTCTCCAGAATGGTTAAATTGGTATATAATTACATCAACAATGCATTCATGTCTGAATTTTTCCACTTTCTATTCATCATTTTTCATTTTCCTTTTCTTTTATAGTAGCAAATTTTATAGATATGGGGTAATAGCTCAGAGTTGTTTTAATTTGCATTTTGCTAATCAATAGTGATTTAAAATATGTTTATGTGTCTATAGATAACTTTATTACTTCATCTGAAAACTTCCTGCTCATATATATTGACCATTTATCAGGTGAGGAATAGCTCTTTTTTCTATAAATTTGACTCCATTTTCTATATATTTGACAACGTGGTAATTTTCCAGAGAAACTTGCTGTAATTCCTCACCTCATAGTTATGATTATGGTATATTTTCCCCATCCCCCCCACACCCCTTTAACTTGCTCTTTCTCTCCTTTCACATTTTCCATTATCAAAATGTTTTGCTTCTGACTTTTATCTCTTACAATCTGCCCTTCTTTTATCAGCTGTCCACCTAGATTCCCTTCCTCTCCAATTTTCCTGTAGGGTAAGATAGGTTTGTCTATCCAACTGAGTATGTATCTTATTCCCTCTTTAAGCTAATTCTAATATAAATTAGATTTATGGGTTCCCCATATGTCTCACATTTTCTTCTCCACTATTACACTTCGTATATGTCTCTTTTGTTTAACTTTTAAAACTTACTTTATTCTACCTTTCTTTTTCCTTTCCTCACATTTGGAGATGTGAAAAATTCTTCCTCAATCCTTGCTTTTATATATATGTATGTATGTATATATGTATATATATGTATATATATGCATATATATATAATCATTTCCTCATATGCAATTCCTACCCATGTAATCTATATATAGTCTTTCAAACTCTCAATGATGAAACAGTTTTTAGGAATTGCAAATATCATTTTCCCATGTAAGAGTGTAAACAATTTAACCTTATTGAATTCCTTATGATTTTTCTTTCCTCCTAATGTTTTTCTTGAGTCTTATATTTGAAAGTCAAATCTTCTGTTCAGGTATGGCCTTTTCATCAGGAATGTTTGAAAGTCTTCTATTTCGTTGAATATTTTTTTTTCTCCTGAAGGATTAGTTTTGCTGTGTAGGTATTCCTGGTTGTAATCCTAGCTCTTTTGCCCTCTGAAATATCGCATTCCAAGGCCTCCAATACTTTAATGTACAAACGGCTAAATTTTATGTTGTCCCAATTGTGGATTTAAATATTTTTTGGAGGGGGAGCTGCTTGTAATATTTTCTCCTTGACCTGGGAACTCTAAAATTTGGCTATTTTATTCATAGGAGTTGTCACTTTGGGATCTCTTTCAGGAGCTCAACAGTGGATCATTTAGATTCTTATTTTACTTTTGTTGCTAGAATATTAGGAGAGTTTCCCTTAATGATTTATTAAAATATAATGTCTAGGCACTTTTTTGGATCATGATCTTCCAGAAGTCTAGTAATTTTTATATTAACCCTCCTGGATCTATTTTACAGATTAGTTATTTTTTTCTAATATTATATTTTACATTTTTTCTTTTATTTGTTCTTTTGATTCTGTTTATTGTTTATTAATGTCTCATAAAGGCATTAGCTTCCACTTCCCAATTCTCATTTTTTTCAATGAGCTTATACACCCCCTTTTTCATGTGGCCAATTCTGATATTTGAATTCTTTTCAGTGAATTTTTTAATATCTTTTTTTTTTTCCATTTGACTAATCACGTTTTTCAAGGCAGTCTTCTCTTGATTGTATTTTTGTGTCTCCTTAACCATTTGACCTGGTCTGTTTTTTAAGGTGTTATTTACTTTAGTATTTTTTGTGCTTTCTTGTTGCCAACCAAAGGATTGACCCTTTTTCATGATTTTTTTGCATCACTCTTATTTCTCTTCCTGATTTTTCCTCTACCTCTCCTACGTGATTTTAAAAATCCTTTTTGGATTGTCCATGGCCTGAGACAAATTCATATTTTACTTTAAGAATTTGGATTTAACAGTTTTTACTTTAATATTTTCTTCTATGTTTGTGTTTTGATCTTACCTTTTACCATAGTAACTTTCCACAATCCTGATCTTTTTTCTTTCTGTTCATTCATTTTCTAGTCTATTTCTTGACTGCCCAAGTAGAGAGAACACTGTCCCAAACTTCAGATTTTCAAAGATAATTTTAGGGACCTGTAAATATTCCGTTCTTCCAAGGTGGTATGATCAAAGGAGGTGTGCTTACTACATTCCTGGCCTAACCTCTGGTCAGTGAGCAATCATAAGGACTCTTTTCCACCCTGGAACTCTGACCAGGGTCTCAGCTCCCCTGTGGCTACAAGCTCTGATGTGCTAGTACTCATCCTTGCCATGGCACTGAGACCCAAGATTGTGGTCCTCAACCAAACATGGAAAATACAACAAAACCCTTCCCCTGGTGCCATCAGAGGGACCCCTTTAATCCCATTCTGATTTGTTGTCTGAGTCCCATCTTATCTCTGGGCTAAGAAGTCTGTTAAACTTTTACTGCTTCCAATGATTAAGTTTCTCCCAAGGCCTACTGCTAGCTTATATTAGTTCCACCAGCACTGCCTTACTCTCCACTCCCACTTCAATGGAACAGAACTTTCCTGAAAGCCTTCTAAGTTGTCTCAAGCTGGAAAATAATTTCATTGAGTCTTTTTGTGAGTTCTGATGCTCTCAGATTTCTTTTGAAGGTATTTGTTGGAAGAACTCTGAAAATTCCTGGCCTTTTCTCTTATTGACTACAACACTTCTAATATGATGTATTTCGTAGACACATTGCTTCCCTAGTTACATTTCTTTTATCCCACCCCATTTTGTAAGTAACACACATAGCTCTTTATTTAAATATGTTTTTACTATAAATTATTCCACAGGTATAGCTTAATGCCTTCTGCAGTCCTCTTGGACAAGGCTTGAACAAATTTCAGTTGCTGGATTTTCATAGTACCATGGCTTTATGCCAGACACTGGGATACAAATATATAGGGGAAAAAATCCTCTTTTCATGGAATTTACATTCAATTATGGACTCAATCATTGAATATATAAGTAAACAGGAAAAATGTGAAGAGAATAAATGCAACTAAATCTATTTTGGTAAACTACATATATACCACCATACACAATAATTTGAAAAACAAAACTTCATTGTATTATATAATTTTATTCAGAGAAAGCAGAAATGGTAGTGCTTGTGGGGGTTTATTAATTGCTTCCAGGATAGCTTTTGGGTCCTAAAGGGAGAAAAGATTGGATGCTGGGTGGAAGTTGGATATATAGAGAGAAGGGCAAATGACTGCTCAGTATTTTACTTACCTGCTATATAACCCAGGAGCTATTTTGATGAGATGTCATTATATTCCTTGTTGAAACTTTCCAAAAGAGCCTCTAAAGATCTTCTATATTCTTTCAAAGGCTTTTTAGTCAATTGGACTCCTAATCCTACAGTGGCATATTGCCTCATTTTCCCATTTTCTTTTAATTTCCTGAAAAGATTTTAAATTCAACTGGATGCTCAATTCAGAGTCTGACTTCTAGATTCATCAAAATTATTTGGAAGCTTGTCTTGAAATACTGGTATGAAATATTCCAGTAACCGCAAAAGAATTTGGGACAGGGGGTAGGGTTAAATGCAGAGAATAGTTTTACCTGTATACCCTTTCACTTTTAGGGATATCATTATCTAGCAGGACTTTGTGAATTATTTAAATCCTGATAGCAAAGAATATAATAGATGCTGAAATATTTCTGGTTCATTTTTGAAAAGTTTCAACATAAATAAAGTTCTCACCAAAGCATAATTAATCCTGTGAATCTTTTGGCTAGCACCTATAATTGTGTACCCCTACAAGTAGAAGCAGAAACAAAGAAGAAAAAACTTCATTAAAAAAAAAAAAAAACAACTAAGACTTTTACATTTATTTTGCCTGTAGATGGCATTGTTGAACTTTCTGAAAACTTAGAGAAGTCAGAAAACTGCATTAAGAAGAAAACAAAATTAAACTTTGTTTATCGTTTCCTCCTTCTCTTCTCCCTTTTTATTTCTTATCTCTTTACTTCTGCCTCCCTCCGTCCTTGTCCTTTACCTTCTCCGTGTCCTTTTCTTCTTCCTTCTCTTCCTCCATCTCCTTCCTTCTTCCTTTCCTTTGTTCTTTCTTCTTTGGTTTTCTTTCTTTCTTTCTTTCTCCCTTTATTACTTTTTCCATTCTTCTTCCTCTTCCTATTCTTCTTTCACATAACTTTACAAAAGAGATAAGGAGATATAACATGAAAATTAAATTTCAAATCCATACAAATACTGATGACAGGTTAAATATATGTTCTAATAATTGGACTGCTATATTAATTAATAAAAGCAAAAAGAAGAAAAAAAGTTTTTAGGTTAAACTAAGGATTATTTAAAATGATAACTATTAAAGTTATTTTGTTACAGAGGAGAAAAAGGGAGACTATAAAGGTGTTGTCAGATTTTTTTAATGGAGAAACAGAAAAGACATCAGTGTCTAGAAGAACATATCAGACCAGCATTTATGATTAAGTACAAAAGGTATAGTTTTGTGAAAGGTTAAAGATCCATCATCTCCTCTCTCTGGAGAGTACAATAAATGCAAGTTTCATTAAAAAAAATAACCATGGTTGAACCATGTTTGGTCAAAACCCTTACAACTCTTGATAGCATACTTGTTTTGAATTATAAAATACAAAATCTCCTTGTGCTCCAGGGATCATCTTGACTACTAAGAGAAACTTCTTTTTAAACAATCAACTGAATATATGTAATACCTTACATCAAGATCATTTTCCATAATTTATTTGTTACCCACATTCCCTGGAGTTTTACGTCTCTAAGCTTTTAACCTGAGTATAACAGAACTTCTAATCAAATGTTTGAATATAGAATTTCAGAATTGGAAAGAAACAGACATATTTTGATGAACATTAACCCTCTCCCCAATTTGAAAAAAAAAATTAGACAACTAAGGCTCAGGTCTGTGAAGTAAACTGCCTAAAGTCAAACAGTTAGTAAGAAGAATAGACCAATTTCTAAACCAGCTCCTTTATAATATTCTTTATAGAAAGATTCCAATAATTTTCCTATTATATCAGCTGTCCCTACAATGTACTATTGAGTTTCATGGGGAATTTTTATTCTAATAGGTTGATGGCTTATTGTTTACTGGATCAAATTTAAGCTCTTCTGCCTAACAGACTGGCAAAACTGCTAGCCTCAAATCCTGCTCACCCACCCTTTCCTGATGTTTCATTGTGCCATTGTATATTCCTTTTGCTCTACCCAGGCTAGTCTCCTATTTTCCCTTGTGAAAAAAAAAAATCTCGTTTCTTCTTTCATGCTCCATCTATCCTTTAAATGTGTTCTCATCTCCTGTTTTCCAGTGCCTATCACTTCGAATGAAAAATATCTTTGCCTCATTGACACAACTTTAAAGCTGATCACCTCCCTTACTTAATTTTAATGCATCATCAACTCCCCCCTCTGCAAAAGTAAAAAGAAAAATAGTACCCTTATAACAAATATGCACAGTCAAGCAAAACCATTTCCACACTGTCCGTATCTAAAGATGTATTTCTCATTCTATACTATCACCCCTCTGTCAAGAAATGGGTAGCAAATTTTATCATCATATTCTGGTATTATGGTTGGTTATTAAATTTACTAAAATGCTCATGTCTTTCAAAGTAGCTTAGTTTTTACAATGTTGTTAATGTATAAATTGTTATGTCCTGGTTCTGCTCATTTCACTCTGCATCAGTTCTTTCAAGGCTAAGTTTCTTTGAAATTGTGTCTTTCATTATTTATTATAGCACAATATTAAGTAAAAACTATGAGGTGTTGTGAAGAGGGGCATTTTGTTCAATGGAGATGACATTCAAGAGACCTACCAATTCTGAAATCCTGTGATTTTTTAATATGATTTCATATTATTGTAATGAAGAAAATTGATATTTTCTTATAAATTAAGTTTATTTGAATCTGTGATCCCAATAATGGATTTAACTTCTTATTCCAATTAAGTTTGCAATCCATCCATGTTTTTCCACCTTGTCTAATGCTTATCCATGTTCTCCAATCAATATTCCAAAAATAATTCCCCTGGGTCTTTTAATATCTTGTCATATGAATTAAATAAAATATATTTTTAGAAACTCATAAATATCCTTTACCCACTTTATATTCTATTTGCATGGTCGACAAACTGGAGTAAATATGTGTGTAATATTCATAATTATATACATATATGACACATACATAATATGCATATATGTATATATGTGTATATACATTTGCATAAACAAATATCCCATATTTTTCCTTTCAAGAGGCACATATATTTTTAAAGAATTTGGAAAAATTTAATTCAGGTTTCTTATAATTGTAATCATGGTTCTATTTCCTTTCCTTAGTTTCTTTTACCACCAAGAATGATTTAATTTGTCTCAACAGGTAATTTCTATTTCTTAATTATACGAGCATGTGTGATGTTCCAAATATTCTTCACCTCACATAACCTGCCCTAAATCACCTAGGATCATATAGCAGAGTAAGTCATACCAATTTTGTTTAATTCTTGTTTCTGCTGTTTTGCCTTTTTGGAGAGGGGGAGGCAGGGCAATTGGGGTTAAGTGGCTTGCCCAAGGTCACACAACTAGTAAGTATTGAGTGTCTGAGACCGGATTTGAACTCAGGTCCTCCTGACTCCAGGGCCAGTGCTCTATTCGCTGCACCACTTAGCTGTCCCTATTTTGTTCAGTTCTTAATTCTATATCCATATTGCTTTCAAGATGCACACATGTTATTTTGCTCCTAGTGCCTACACCAAAAATAATTACTTGGTACTCATTTTGCATTTAACCAAATGTGAAAGTGTTTTACTCCAATAGAATGTAAGCTCCTTAGGGTAAGGGCTTTAATTGCTGACTGTATTCCTAGCACCTAATACAGTGCCATGCACACCAAAAGTGTTTAAGAAATGCTTGTCCCACACCTTTTTTCTCTGCCCCCATCTACTTACTTCTTTTTAATGATATCTTGGAAAAATCAGCGCTCTTCCAGGTGATGCGATGAAATGGAGAATCTGCTTTTGGAACCTCTGGGATTGAGAAGAGAGAGACTGTAGTTTAAAAAAAAATCCTGAAAGGAAGAGGTTGTTTCTTTTCTGAACTCGATTCCCCCTCCCCCCTATTTGTAGAATCCATATTCCCCAAAAGAAGATGCTTGAGCTGGGTGGCCAAGTAGCACAGCAAGTAAGAGCATCTGCTCCGGTGTCAGGATGACCTGGAGATCGAATCCTGGGCTCAGACACTTAGCACCCACCCAGAAACACCTGGCCTTGTAACCTTGAGCAAGTTACTTACCCCCAATTGCTTAGGGTCCGCCAGGTGCCTCAGGGAATAAGATCACCGGCTCCAGCGTAGGGATGACCTGGAAATCGAATCCCAGCTCAGAAAATGCTTGAGCTTGAGAATTCTTCCTCTACAGTGAAGACGGTGAGTGTGGGAGTCAGCACAGAGACCAACCACAGAAGGTCCAAGCAGGAGGTAGAAACAGATTAGATTGTTCTTCGAAGGATGCAAAAGCAGATAGACTATGGGTAACGAACCAGTGCTTCTTGCTGCAAGTCCCTAAGGCAGCATGGCAGCCATGATTTCACCCTCAAACACCTGACAAAAGCTGAGATGAGGTAATGGCAACGAGCCCTACATGCTTGTCCCTCCCCACCCCCCAAGTCATCCTTTGTTGTACAAGGAGAATGATGTGTGTTCTTTTTGTATCTGGCTACAGCAGGAAGTGGAAAATCTTTCAGGAACCATGAATTCAGGATATTCAGATGATTTCTTGGAAAAACTGGCTCAGTGTTCAGACTCCCATGTGTAATCCAGATCAAGAACAAATGAGAGCCCAGTTTAACATGTTGGCTTTTACCACTTCACTTCCACGTCTCCAGCTGGAAGTTCCCTGTCACTGGCTGTACTGCTTGGGAGATCATGAAAGCTACCTACCATTTTCAATGCTGGGGGATGCTGGGTTTGTTGAGAACACAAGGCCTTTTTAGGAAATTGGTTCCTGAAGGCCAAGCATGCTGCTCAGCTCTTTGGGGCAAGACCATCATTGACCCTTCATGAATAAATTGCCCCCTACTTAGCTTACTGTCCTACCTTACTATTTTTGCTTTCCTATTCCTTCCCTGTTTCATAAAATTGCCAGCCTGCAATAAGAAAAACCTTTTCACTTAGCTCAAACTTGGATTAATATCTCTCCTCTACCCCTTTGCCTCTCAAAAAAAATGCTTATTAATTGATTGATTCATAGGATATCTCTCTTTTTTTTAGCAATGCAAGAAAAGCTTAAATATATGTCTTAAAACTAAGATAAAGGTTATTTACTTGTTTCTTTTTTCCTCTTTTTAATGCTTCATATAATTACAAAGAGAAAAATATCAACCCAAGATAAGAAACAAATGTCAGTCGTACCAACCACCAACCAAATAAAATTCATAAGGCAGGCAAAGGTACTTGATTGAAGTGGGAAGATACCCTGCGGGGAGAATGGGAAAGAGAATAGTCTAAATATGTCAGCTCATTGGCACCTCCTTTACCACCATTTCACAGGAGATCTTGTAGAATAGACTCCAGAATCTTGAACCAAGAAATTTGGAAATAAAAGTACTCTCTATACCATCATCTTTACTTTCATTCCAATTCCCATGAATATCATTATGAGAAAGAATCATTGTAGAAAGGAGATCTACCTTCTTAACCATCTCTAAATGGTAAAGAGATGACCATCTGTCACCAATAGATAGACACAGGAGCTATGGGAGTAGAAGAAACCTCCAAGACCACTGTGCCTGTTTTAAATCTAGCTCTCACAGGCATCATTTTTGGATGCAGCCTCTGTGGAAAGAAAGACTGGTAACTACTTCTCCAGATGCTATAGCCACAGTTACTGAATATACAAAAAAGAAAATTGTTGATGTCAATATCGTTGGCATTGTTGAATGATTCAATGTCAGAAATTGATATTTTAATAGTGGAAATGGAGTTAAAGAAGAAGCAGCAGCAGGATTAATAGCAGTTTTGCTCCTACCCTAAATACTATGAGATTTATCTATATGACTTCCAGCTGAAAATCTTCCATATTTATTGTCTCTCTCTTTAAATTGTGAACCTCTTGGGAGCGGGGTTAGTCTTTCTTTTATATTTGTAATTCCAGCACTTAACAAAATGTCTGGCACATAGTAAGCACTTATTTCAATATTATTAATTAATTTCTTCATTCATTCATTTGAAACTTTTCTGTAACTGTAATATTTTCCTTTTTTTTTGCTTTTATTTCTGACAGTTGTCAACTTTAAAACTGCAACTCCCCCCTGCAAAAAAAAAAAACTACCTCCATTTCCTTTCCCCTCAATCCTTATCTTCTTGATTTCTAAATTTTAATGATGCCAATATTTCTTAAAAATAAGTTGTTTTTCATTTTTTAAAGTTCGTTATTTTATGTGTTTGGTTTTAGTTTTTCCAAATACTTTAAAATTGGTACATTTAGTGAAAAAAGTTGAAAATTTTTTTCTAATACCTACACACACACACACACACACACACACACACACACACACACACACACACGGCATGCACACACCCCAGATTGTAGGGTCAAAAATAGGGATTGATTTCTTTGTTACAATCTCCCATGGTACCTTTTCTCTCCTAAAATATATGTCAACTTTCATCTACCACACAACTTCCCTCAGGACTAGGGGCCTTCCCACTTTGGAAAATTCATGTTTCTCTGCAGCCTTCATAACCTGACTTATCTCTTTACCATTTGGTTCTCCATCTTGGGGAACAATATAATCCTCTTGGGGATCATATTTGGAGATGGGCCTAGGCCAGTCAAAGTTCCTGTCTTGGCTTCTAACTTCACCCAATTAAATCATGCCCTGCTTCCCTGTCTCTCAAATACCCAATTTCAAGATCCCTCTGTCTGTTTTATTCCATTAGAATGTTAGATACCTGTGGGCAGAGGCTATCTTGTTTTTTTTTTGTTCTTGTTGTTTTTGTATCTACAGCACTTAGTAAGCTGCCTGGGACACACTAAGTGCTACATTATAAGAAATGCTTATTGTCTTGCATTATGTATAAGATGTGGATTTTAAATAATGTGATTATCCCTAATATTCCTAGGTAACAATTATTCAAAGTTGTTTTAGTTATAAAAGCACTTTACATGGTCAGAGTCCCTGAATTTCATATCTTGGCTCTAACATTTAACTGTACCATATATATTTACAAGTCATTCATCTCTAAGGACTTAACTTTCTCTTCTTTGAAATCAGAATGGCAATAGCTATATTTTCTATCTCATAGAGCTATTGGAAGTGAGAAAACAAAATTTAAGGTACTATATAGATTTAAGGAATTTTAGCCAGAGAAAATAACATTTATTCTGATGAATCAAAGGTGCAGTGCATGTAAGGAAATCTGGAAACAAGATTTTTCTTTCTATTGTCTTGTCTCACATTCAATTTTGTATTTCTGGTAATATCAAGCAACTTTATTTTAAAAACTTAATTTTACATATTTAATATAGATAAATAGGGAATATACCCAAATATGGCATGTGCCTACTACAATCCTATGAAATATGGAGGCACATATAATGGTGGGGCTAATTTTTGAGTCCTAAATATTCTTCAGAAGAGGCAGTATGTCTTGGTATATGTCTTAGGGCAATTCTTAGATTAAATAAGAAATAGATTTTAGTCCTTCCTCTCACAAGTGCTGGTTGGGTGATCACTGGTAAATTACTTAACTTCTAAGCACATCAGAAAAATATCTGACAGACAAAACTTCCACACTGGGAATCCCTTACAATGATAAAGTTAAGTGTGGGACAGGACCATATTTTTACATCGTTGTATATATGCATGTACAAAATAAAAATTTCTATATTTTAATATAAGTTTAATTGTATATGCTATTCTATCTTTTTTCATTTTCAAAATGGCTGGTTATTGGATTGTTTTTTTTTCTCAAATGGACAAGAGGTACATATGTGCAGGGGTTAAAGAGGACTGAAAAATATAGTCTTCAATGAGTATATATCATTTAATATATATTTTATTGAAATGTATGACTTATATCAATGATAACCACAGCAGATATACATATGTATGTACATTTTGTCTGTATAAATGTGTAATTGGATGCACATTTCATATATATCATATGTAATTAAACAGGTACAAATGCCCCATATATAAATGAAATGTGGCACATACATCATACACACATTACACAAAAGTGAACAGGTATGTACATGTTCAAATGTCATCTGTCAATGTCACCCCCCCCATAAATGAGTGGGATGTGCCTCAAGTATAATCACTTATATCATTCCTACCTCTCCTTGTAAAATTTCATTAAAATTGAACTTTCCAATGAAAGGTTTAAAGACACCCTCCTTACATTCTCATGAATATTCACATATACACATACTTCATGTACTTAATTGTGGTCAGGAATAGGTCAAATATTGGACTAATTTGCCAGTGTAAAACAAATACAACATGAATTTATTCAGTAAAGAAAGAATGCATGCAGAGTTCTAGAAATGAAGGAAATTTTTTTGTGATGCAGAAGAAATTACTTTTTGCATAGATAGTAATGCTTCCAATGTTAATCTAAACATCAGTAAGTGAAATATTTACATTTCAAGAAATACTTCTTGCGTGATAGCAAAATCCTTAGTCACATAGTCACTTTATTTTTTTGCAAAATGTAGCATTTTACTGATGTATTTTGCAATATCTCTGGTATCTCTGTTTAATAAGTCAAGGTCAGTGTATCCTTTCACATATGCAACAAACTAAGGCACTGAATCACACAACAATAGGAAACTGAAATGTTAATTTTTTTTCCTGTTTTTTAGAACATTAGGCCTCAGGTAGGCAATCCTAAAACCCAAATCCTCTGACAGAGGTTTGCCTAATCCCTAGACATTTATCTTTGCTTTTCCTTCAGTGTCACTTGTCTTTATATCCAGTCTTAAATTATCTGCCTATCCATCCTTCCTTGTGCAGTGTCTGGGTTTTAAAATTCTGACTCATTTTTTAAGTTTGATGCTATATATGTGCTCCTTTCTTTCTTTCCAATATCAATATTTACACTGCTTGACAAAGTTCATTGGTATTTCTTTCCAATCTTGAACAACAAAACATAAACTAACACAAACCTCCCTAACACTAATATTGTCTTGCTGAGTTGAAAAATTGTGGAACAAATTGGGCAGAAAATATCAACTGAGTCTGTGAATTGTGAATTTGTGCACGTGTGTGAAGTGACATTTAATATGAAGATTGTCTCCAGGAATTTTTAGAGAATTTTGCCTATGTTTAATGGGAAAAGAAATGCTGCTAAGCCTCAAATTCAAAACTATAGAGAGCTGCTTATAAGAAAATATTTCTAAAACTGATAGTGTTTCTAGATTTTCTTTTTAATATTACTATTCAAAGCCCAAAATTCACATTATTGCAGGGCCCAAGAAATAGTCTTATTGCCAAGTATTTTTCTGTTTTGCCACTACACACACACACACACACACACACACACACACACACACACACATGCATATATTTGAATGCATGTATGTGTATGTGAACACATTTGCCTAAATATGCTTTCTATTAGGAAGCAAGGAGACAGTCATAAGACCCTTATATCAGTCTTAGAAAATATAAGTGTTATGAAGTGACAGGTAATGGAACTAAATTTAATCAAAAGGAAAAGAAGCCTGGACATCATATAACCCCCTATTATTGAAATCCATTGTAGCACTGAGTTATAAATTGGGAGAGAATTTGAAATTACAAGGACCTACTTACAGTAATAGCTATCATTGGACAAATTATGCCTCAGAACAAAGACATAGATAGATAGATAGATAGATAGATAGATAGATAGATAGATAGATAGATAGATAGATAGATGATAGATAGAATAATAATATATGGAGTGCTAATACCAGAGCAGTTCTATTCAAATATATGTTGTGCTACACCAATGTTTACCTAAGCTATAGACCCAGACTAGCTATAGAAATGCCTAACTTTGAATATATGTATTGTATTTTCTATAGGTCCTGTGTCACATTGATTCCCACCTACTTATAGAAATATTCCCATATGTCTCCTGGCAAAACTTACTAATCTCTCTGTAAGGGAATAAATATGATTGTCTAACTAATGTCATAGAAGGGAGAGAGAAAATTAATGGAAAGGTTCTGGAGACAGTATCCCTATGGATTTTTCCCTGGTTTATTCTCTTTCTCCATGTGCTAAGGCAGAGTACTAGCTCCAAGTTGTTTGAAAGTTTCCTCATCAAGGCTCACTTTTGGTTATTATAGATCTTATTTTATTCCCTGGCAATTGTTTGCTGACCCAAATCAAAGATGTAAGATACTCCAAGCCAAACACACCTCTTCTTCTCTTTATCAATGAAAAATCTTTCTAGAAAAGTCTTATCATCATCATGATCATCTGTTATGGGAATGGGAATACAAGATCTTCCCTGCCCTTAGGCCCTTTGATAGGCTTAAGTGCACCTGGAGCCTGTGGCAGGAAGCTTGGTTTTCAGGAATGCCCACACCTTGGTCCTTTGTGATTGGGCAATGGGTCAAGAGGGTTGTAACATTCTCTGAAAAAGGAGAAGGCTATATAAACCGTGATGTAAGGCTTTGTTTTGGGGTCCACTTTGAGAAGTGTTGTGTGATTTGACCAGATGAGACTCTGAGCAGCCATTGAGCCCCCTGGCTTTGAAAACCCAGATGTTGGTGCTTCCCTCTCTGGTAACTGTGACTAGGTGTGGATGTAATGGTCAGACAGATGGAGGCCAGTCTGCTGAAATCTTTCTCTGTCTTCTTGTAACTTCTGCTTGTAATGTGTCTGTATATTCAGAACTTTGGGGTGCTGACTTTTTTCCCCTGAACTAGATAAATGATATGTTTGATTGATTAAAGCAAGATTATTAACCAATTTTGAGTTGCTTTCCTTTATAAAAGCAAATCTAAGAACCTGTGTTGGTAGCCACCCTGAGAATGCTGGGGTACTTGCTACTACATCATCATAACAATAAAATAATAGCCAGCATTTCTATAATACTTAGAGGTTTTTAAAGCATTTTATAGATATTTTTGAATTTTATCTTTACAACAGTCTAGGGAAATAGATACTAGTACAGATGAAGAAATGAGGCAGAAGCTTTAAGTGACTTTCCCAGTAGATCTCAGCTAGTAATTGTCTGAGGCTGCAATTGGACTCAGGTCTCCCTAACTCAAGGTCCCAAGTCCATCCACTGTGCCACCTAAATACCTCACAAGTTGTCTCATAATTTAGACTTTAAATTTAAATTTCCTTTAAATATTTAAAATACTACAATAAATAATCAGTATCCAAGTTCTTTATATTTTGCCTTTAATAATAACCCACATTTGCTAGTATTTTCACACAGCTTTGCAAACTCCCCGAGTTATGATTCTTTTAAAATAATCTTCAATCTAAATGATTTCTGACAACCCAACTTATCAAAAGGGCCGATCATTTCAGTTTTTGTTGTTGTTCTTCACATTTTTGTTTCTTTATGCTTTGTATCCAATATTTAGTCACATATATTGAGTCGGGAAAAGAATCATTAATTTGGGCATCATTTCTTTCATCTAAAAATCATTCTGTAAACTCTCTCCTCTATCATCATGGATGGATGGGTATGAATCCTATTTTTAGGTAAGGACAGTAAGTAGGATCTGAAATACTTTCCAAAGAAAGATAACAGAAGAAACTGAGATCTGGAAAAGACAGGAGTAAGTAGTATAGAGTAATAATTATACCTCTCTGTCTTTCCTTCTCTGTTAAGTGACAGTAATTGTGAAATAAAGAGTTTATGGTATTAGCCCATTTCATCCTCATCCACTACTCCTGCAGTCACTACAAATATTCATTAAAATTGTAATTTCCACTTGTCTTCAACATATCCTAAGTATGATGTACTGCTCTTCAATTCTTCAGCCCCTGCCCTTTGTGAAAGATGTGTACCACCTTACCTAAATATGAAATGATGTGAGTGGCACATTATATTTGTGACAGGAGAAGACAAAGCTGGAATAGTTTAAATGAGAGGCCCTTATACAGATTTTCATTTAAAGTAGCTATGCCTTATATACCACACAAGTGAAGACAAAACCATTTTTTGGATGAATAGTTCTGTACTAAATTATAGAAAAGTTGGTGAATTTTTTTTAAGTATGTATTTGAAACCCACCATTGGAACAGTAGTGATACTGGAAAGGGATATGCACTGACACCATTAGTGTGATATCTGTCAAGCAGTTGCATATTAACATGAAAGTAAAATACTACTGTCTTTCCAAAGCACAGAAAACTCTTTACATTTTCAAAATGAAAGCTATATTCTAGAAATGCTTTGAAGAGTGTGTTTGAATGAGTTTTAAATACAAATTGGAAAGGCAAGTAATCATTCCAGCCAATAAAAGAAGCAATGGGATGGAGAGGGAACCGCACTTGCTGTTATAGGGAGATGTGACCACAGTCAACATTAAGTTTAAGTCAGTGTTTTGTATTATGGTGATTTTCCGGGTTTGAAGCTACATGATTATTTTTTATTGCACTGGACTTAAGGTTGACCCACAGAATGTTACCTTATATCTAATTCTTAGTCATATTATAATTTTAATCATGATAAAAACTGATTTCAAAATCTGAAGGCATTTTGGAATGGGGAAGCAGCATCTTCCCCTGAATAGTACCCATGAAACCACTAACAGGAATTCTCCCCTAATACATTAGAAAAAATTAATATATTATTATATTTAAAATATTACATTTTGTTGGGATTAAGAAGGATAAGGTAGTTTACGAGAGTGATTGTTACTTTCACAGAAAAATAGTAAATTGAAAGGTTACAGATACAAGAATGTTTTTTTTTTGGAAAGGCAGTTGGGGTTATTGCTGACTCAGAAATAGGGAGTCACTGAAAACTGTAAGCTAGAAAAGGGACATGAAAAATTCTATGCATAATTTAAACACATCCATAGTGCTCTAAAAAGGGAACAATTATCAAAATGGATGCAAACTTTGGATTAGAGACCCATGTATCTGTAATGGTTATGGAATTTGAAGATCTTCCATGCCCCTTGAACTTGCTGATATAGCAGAATGGGGTTGGGCAAGAGGAAGGTGGAGCAAAGATAGAATGAGTGTGGTGACTGGAAGTGTGGTGGCAGCAGCAGCAGTGGTAGTGTAGGAGCAAATAACTCCTTTTTTTTGAGCCAGCCAGAATTTCTGCTAAGGACTCCTGCTGAGGACTTTCAGGGATGGGGACTGAGGTGGGGAAAAGCTGCTGGGAGTGAGTTGTGTGGATGCTGAGCAGTTGCCATGAATGAGAAGTAGACTTTTGCCTGAGGTAGCCTGTTCTGTTTTGAAGGCTTGAGAATGTGGGTGTTCATTGTATTAAATATGTGTGCCAACTCTGTAGCTATTGTGATGGTTTTGACCTTCTGATTTGGGGACTCGGTTTTCTGGTATTGTAATAAATGTTCTAGCTTTGTCTTCCATGTAGAGAGCCTGGTATATCTTGTGATTATCAGCACATTTATAATTACTGTAGGCATTGTGAATATTGCATTGTTGATATAGTATCTTAACATTTGTGAAACAGGAGAGAACAAGTAATGTCTGACATGAAACTTGTATTTATGACAAACAGATGAAAAAATTCAGAAGACCTCTCAAATCTCATGGTTTAAAATTCTTCAAAAAGATGTTAACTCAGATGCATTATCTCAAAAATTAAATATTGCAAACAGAAACATAATCCCATGAAGAAGAATAAATGCCCAAATAGATTGATTTTGGTTATTGTGATGTTTATCCTGAAAGAATTCATCAAATTTAGATTTTTAAGACATACATAGGGAATAAAAGCAAAACTGGTAATGGTATGAATATAAAAGTGTGAAACAATCCTGTAAGGCTTAGGTTAAAAAAAATTAAGATGAGAATGAATTGATGTTGACACAACATGCTTAGGGCAACAAAGCCTTTTATGTTTTGAGGTTTGAAATTTAATTGTTTATTGGGGAAAGGAGGAAAGTCAAAGAAAGAATAGAAATGTTGATCATTGACAGATGGAAATTTTTTTGGAAATAACAAGATATAATCTTCACTTTTTATTTCATGTCCATTTTCTTTGCTGCAGTAAATAATTTTTGACTTAAAAAGGAGAAAAAAAACATTTTAAAAAAGTTGAAACCCAAGATTAAATAAAGGGGGAAAATAACAAAGCGTCTAGCTGTCATTGCTTAGTTCATGTAACTAGGGTTAGATAAATTTCATCCCAGAGTGCTAAAAAGTTTCTCTCTCTCTCTCTCTCTCTCTCTCTCTCTCTCTCTCTCTCTCTCTCTCTCTCTCTCTCTCTCTCTCTCTCTCTCTCTTTGTAATAATTATGGAGGCAGGAAGAAGTGTGCAGGTATTAGAGGTCAAATGCTGAGGAAAAAGAAGAGAAAGAGAAAGAGAGACTGGGGTGGGGGAAGGAAGGAATATTTAAGGGAGTAAAGAAAAAGGAAACAAAAAGGAAGTAGAGTAAGAAAAAAGGCAAGAAGTGTAATGGTAATGGGTTAGGAAGATCTTCCCCATCCATTAATAGGCCTATGTGACCTGCTTTCAACCCTGGTCCAACTCACAGCTGTGATACATCCTGAGACACAGAGCCTATTGAGAGAGGGAAGCTTGCTGAGGAGAAGTTTACTTGTAGGAAGGCTTTCTCACCTTTTGCTAATTTCTAGTTAGGCAGTGAGTCACAAGAATTGTGATGCCTTCTGACTCTGAGAAGTGTAATATATATACTCTGAACTGGTATTTTCCTTTGGGGGCTCACTTTTGAGAATATCTTGGGGTTCCCTAGTAGAGATTCTGAGTGGCTGTATGTTCAGAGCTCCCTGACTGTTAAGATGTAAAGGCTCTCTCGATCCAGGGATGTATGTAAAATATATAGCTGGTTCAGGCAGTCAGAGTCCTGTCTGTTGGTCTTTATTTCTCTGCTTGTATTTTTTCTCTTCACATTTTCTCTGCATTTCAGGGTGCTGGCTTTTCCTCTGAATTAGTTAATGCAATTAGAAAAGATTTTTGATCCCTTAAACAGCTATCTTTTCTACTAAAGCACATATAAGAACCTATGCTAGCCTGGGCATAGCATCCTGGGTATGCCAGTGTGGTTGTCACTACAAGAAGGAAAGGGAAAGAAATAGGAAGGATGACAGGAGAGAGGAAAGGAGGAATTTGGGATAAAAGAGTGATACTAGCAAATGGCAGACCAGTGAGTCTTTTTCTTAGCAAGATAGAATGAAAAGGACAGATAGTAAAGATTTAAAGAAACAGTAATCACTAAAATTCATAGAATGACTTAAAGATCATTCCATGTTATCATGAATGATTTCATTTTTTTACAAGGACACAAGACTAATAAATCAAATGAATTCTTTAGATAGGATTTATCCAAATTTTAGCCCAACATTTGAAAATACTCTCATGTTATCCTAAGGATAAGACAGATTATGATATAGATAAAAATAAATAAATGAATATAGAGATAGATTAATGACAGAGCTCAAAGACTCATTAATAGGTTTATGACATCTTAGTGCTGGGGCGGCTAGCTGGCACAGTGAGTAGAGCACTGGCCCTGGAGTCAGGAGCACCTGAGTTCAAATATAGCCTCAGGCACTTAACACAAAAATTACCTGTGTGACATTGGGCAAGTCAATTAACCCCAATTGCCCTCCAAAAATAAAAAAAAGACATCTTAGTGTGATATTTCTATAATGGTTTCCCAAAGATGATTTCTTGAGCCTATAATTCCCATCTTTTTTTTTAATGTCAATTATATGGATGATTGAATGTATGTAATGATTATCAAACTTGCAGATGACACAAACTGGGAGAGATAAACAAGGTACTAAATGACAAAGACAAGATCCAGAAAGATCTTGAAAAAGCTAAACTCTGTGTCTCAGAGGAAATTTAGTAAGATTAAATATGGTATGTTTTATTCAGATTTTAAAAAGTTAGCTTCAAAAGTACAAGATAGTAAAGGCATATATTAGTAGTTTATTCCTCTAGTGGAAAAGAATCTAGTTTTAATGGAAAAAAATCAAGAATGCAACATGGCAGGCCCCAAATAAATACAATGTTATTCTTTATAAGAAAGGCATACTGTGATTTGAAAAAAGCAAATTAAAAAAAAAATTCTGAGGTGTTACCTCTTACCTACTAGATTGGCTAATAAGAAAGAAAAGGCAAATGACAAATGTTGTACAAGATGTTGGAAAACTCAGACATCATTATACTGTTGGCTTTGGAAACTCATTCAATCATTCAGGAGAGCAATTTGGAACTATAACCAACAGGCTATAAAATCATGCATACCCTTTGACACAGCAATAGGACTACTAGGTCTGGATACCACAGGAGTTAAAAAAAATGACATATACACAAAAAATAGTATAGCAGTTGTTTTCTAGTGACAAAGAATTGGAAATTGATGTGATGATCATTACTTGGTGGATAGCTGAGCAAGTTGTTGTCTGTGATGGCAATGGAATACTATTATGCTATAAGAACCTGGAAAGACCTACATGATTTGATACACAGTGTAATGAGTGGAACAGGATAACATTGCACACAGTAAAAGTAATATTATAAGATGATCAGCTGTAAATAACTTAGCAACTCTCAAAAATACATCAAAGGACTTATGATGAAAAATGCTATACATATTTGGATAAAGAACTGATGGAATCTGAATACAGATTGAAGCATATTTTTAATAAAAACTTTATTTTTCTTGTGTTTTGAGGGAGTTGTACGTTTTCTTATATAACATGACTAATATGGAAATATATTTTGCATTACTACACATATAATTTTAGCTTGCCTTCTCAATGAGGAGTTGGGGAAGGAGAGAGAGAA
>NW_027187278.1:5706419-5732879 GCF_028583685.1 Petaurus breviceps papuanus | reverse complement strand
ATTTTAGCTTGCCTTCTCAATGAGGAGTTGGGGAAGGAGAGAGAGAATTTGGATTTCAAAATTAAAACAAAATGAATGTTAAAAATTGTTTTAACACCTAACTGGGGAAAATGAAACACTAAATAAACATTTTAAAAAGAAAGGATTAGTAGGGGAAGCTAGGTGGTGCAATGAATAGAGAGCTGACCCTGGAGTCACGTGGACCTGAGTTCAAATTCATCCTCATACATTTAATACTTACTAGCTCTGTGACCTTGGGCAAGTCACTTAACGAAAATTGCCCTGCCTTTTCCCCCTTCAAAAAGACAAAAAGAGAAAGGATTAGTGTCCAAAACATAGAAGACAATAGTCCTATAGTGTTCTACACTGCTCATATCACATCTGCTCTCTTTTGTTAGTTTTTGTGTGAATATTTAAGATGAATTTTGAAGAACTGGAGGGTATTCATAGGAATGTCATAAAATTCTGGAAGAAGATGAGTAAGAAATTGGGTATATTTAAATTGTAGGGGGAAAGATTTTAGTGTACTGATGTGAGGAGGAGAGT
This sequence comes from Petaurus breviceps papuanus, assembly GCF_028583685.1. Classification (NCBI taxonomy): domain Eukaryota; kingdom Metazoa; phylum Chordata; class Mammalia; order Diprotodontia; family Petauridae; genus Petaurus; species Petaurus breviceps. The sequence continues at coordinate 5,732,333 of NW_027187278.1, read as the reverse complement.
GAATGCTGTTTTCAAATCATTTTCACACAGAAGGATTAGGGTTATTCTGCTCCACCCTCAAGGACAGAATTAGGAGTAGTGACTAAAAGCTTCAATTAGTCAAATTTCAACTTTCAATAATAATAATAGAAATAAAATAATAATAATTAGTTTACATTTACATATATGTAAACATATAAAATGGTTTAATCTTAAGTACTTAATAAATATTTTCCCATTTTATATTAACTGTGGAAGGTAGGTGTTCTTGATATCTTCATTTTAAAGTTAAGGAATTTGAGGCAGACATATTATTTGACCATGTTTCACAACTATTAAGTCTTTGAGGTGGGATTTTAAATCAAGTCTTCCTAATCCAGATCCAGCACCCTTGATCTACTCCTTGATTCAGCTACATTTGGAGGTATCTTGAAGGGATTTCTGGACCAATGCTTCAGAGTTTAATACATATATATGTAGACACACATATACGTACACACATATAAATATATGTATGTGTATATATTTATATACATACATGCATATGAACCCATACACACATACATACATGTGTATATGAAAGTACATACTTACAACTAGAACATGTTGATAATTCCAGGCAAAATTTTTAATATTATTTTATTTTTCCCAATTTTATGTCAAGACAATTTTTAACATTCTTTTCCACAAGATTTTGAATACCAATTTTTTCTACCCCTGTCTCTTCCCATCCTTTTAAATTTGTTTAAATCTGTATTTGTGTAAAAATATATTGTAATTATATTCCTACAGTAGTTCCTGGGTTTTTGTTGTAATGTAGGTTCCCAAATATTTTATGTTATTTATAGTTATTTTAAATGAAATTTTCTATCTTTTGCTGCTGGACTTTGTTGGTCATATAAAGAAATTCTTATGATTTATTTAGGTTTATTTTATATCCTGCATTTTATATCCACTAAAGTTGTTAATTATTTACCATAGTTTTTTTTTATTTGATTCTTTAGGGTTCTCTAAGTAGACCTTCATATATTCATTAAGTTATAGTTTTGTTACCTCATTACCTGTTCTAATTCCTTCAATTTATTTTTTTCTCTTATTGCTTTGGTAACATTTCTAACATGATATTGAATAATGGTTGCGATAATGGGCATCCTTACTTCAACCCTCATCTTATTGGAATATTTTTGCTTATCCCCAATCTATATAATGCTGGTTAATGGTTTTAGATATATAAAGCTTATCATTTGAAGGAACATTTTCTTTATTCCTATGTTCTTTATTGCCTTTCATAGGAATGGGCAGGATTGTTTCCAATTTTTTTTTTTTTTAGCTCTCATTGAGATGATAATATGATGTCTTTTGGTTTTGCTACTGACATGGCCAATTACGTGTATAATTTTCCCAATATAGAACCAGTCCTACATTCCTGACATAAATCCCACCTGGTCAGAGAGTGTAATCATTGTGATAATATATTGCTGTAATCACCTTTCTAATATTTTGTTCAAAGTTTTGGAATTTGTAAGCCTTAGGGATATTGGTGTATAATTTTCTTTCTTTGTTTTCCTTCTTCCTGGTTTAGGTACTAGCAATATATTTGTGTCATAAAAGGAGTTTGGTAGGAATCCTTCTTCACCTATTATTCCAAATATTATATATTATATTGGAATGAATTTTTCTTTAAATTTTTGGTAGAATTCACTTGTGAATCCTTCTGGATGAGGCGATATTTTTGTTAGGGTGTTCATTCAAGAATTATTGAATTTCTCTTTCTAAGATGGGGTTATTTAGATATTCTAATTCTCAATCAATTTATCTGGGTAATTTATTTTTTAATAAATATTTATTCATTTAAATTATTTCCCAATGAATAATTTCTTCATTGATGTTGGTTCACTGTTTCCATTTTTAATACTGGATATTTTGGGTTTTTTTTTTGTTTATTTATGTGTCATTGATTTTTTTCATAAAATCAACTTCTAGACATTCATTATTCAATAGAATTTTTTCTAACTTTTATTCTTATTAATCTCTCTTTTGATTCTTGGATTTCCAACTTGGTGCTCAATTGGGAATTTTTCATTTGTTCTTTTCTGAGAATTTTTAATTGAAGCCCAATTTATTCATTTTTCTATTTTGGCAATGTAGGAATTTAGAAAAATAAATTTTCCCCTAAGTACAATTTTGGTTGCATCCCATAAATTTGGGTAAATTGTCTTATTGTTTCATTCCCTTTAATGAATTTGCTGATTGTTCCTATGAATTCTTCTTTCTCTTTAGGATTAGATTATTTACTTTCCAATTAATTTTCAATCTATCTTTCCACTGTACTGTGATAAATGCATTTTTATTACATTATGATTCAAAGAGAATATATTTAATTTTTCTGCCTTTCTACATTTGATTTTTTGGGTTGTATGCCCTAATATATAGTCATTATTTTGTGTAGGTGCCTTGTGCTGTTGAGAAAAAAAGGTGTATTCCTTTCTGTTCTCATTGAATTTCTCCAAAGTTCTGTCATATCTAACTTTTCTAATATTACTTGTACCTCTGTAGTTTATTTCTTATTTATTTTTTTGGTTGTATTTATAGTGTTCTGAGAGGGAACAGCTGATGTTCTCCACTGCTATAGTTTCACTATATGTTTATTCTTGTAATTCACTTAAGTTCTCCTTTAAGAATTTAGCTAATGTACCACTTGATGCATAAAAGTTTAGTACTGATATTTCTTCATTGTCAGTTTAGCAGGATGTAGTTTTCTTTCTTATCTCTTTTAATTTGGTCTGTTTTTGCTTTTACTTTGTCTGAGATAAGGATTGCTAATGTTGTTTTTTATGCTTCAGGTGAAACATAATGTATTCTGCTCTAGTCCCTTACCTTTTCTCTGTGTCTCTCTGCTTCAAGTGTGCTTCTTATTGATAACATATTGTAGGATCGTGGTTTTTTATCTACTTTGCTATCTGTTTCTGTTTTATGGGAGAGCTCATCCCATTCACATTCACAGTATACATTTCTCTCTATCTTATTTCACTCTGATTTGTCCTCTCTCTCCTTTTCACCCTTTCCTTTCTCATCAGTTTTTTTTGCTTCTGTCCACCACCTCCTCAGATCTACCCTCCCTTTTGTCAGTCCACCACACTCCCCTTTACTAAATCTCCTCCCTTTCTACTTTCTTGTTATGTAAGATATATGTCTACATTTAATTGATTGTATATTGTATATTGTCTCTCTTTGAGACAATACTGAGAGAAATGTTCAAGTGATGTCAAAACTCACCATCTCATTTTCCCCTTACACTAGGTATTTTGGATCTATACATATTTTTATATATACAATACTTTATTATATTTTTGATATATTTTGATTTTTGATATGTACAATAGATATTTTGAGCCTCCTCATGTTTCTATTCTACCTTTCCCTTCCTTCTGCACCCAATGTGCTCCTATTTCTCATTCCTGACATTTTTGTTATGCACTTAAATTCATGTTATATCTGTACCCTCTGTGCTTCTAGATGTACTATCAGTAGTAAATTTTTTTGAGAATTACAAGTATCATGTTCCTGTATAGAAATGTTAACACTGTAACTCTATTGAAAACCTTCTGTTTCCTTTCCCCTTCTTATCTGTTTATACTTCTTTTGGTTCTTGATATTGGAGATCATTTTTTTGTTGTTGTTGTTGTTCAGTTCTGCTCATCTCCTTATGAAATTTTGAAATCCTTCTATTTCATTGAGTGACTTTTCCCCCTTGATTTATTATTCTTATTTTTACCACTAAGTCATTCTTGCTTATATTCCTAGATTCTTTTCCTTACAAAATAACATTCCACAATGTCTGATATTTTAATGTTGCAATTGTCAAGTCCTTTGTGATCCTGATTGTTGTTGTCTGATATTTTAATTGTATCCTTCTGGCCACTTGTAGTGTGTGTGTGTGTGTGTGTGTGTGTGTTTTCCTTAACCTGATAGTTCTGATTTGGCTATAACATTCATTTGGGTTTTTATTTTGGGATCTCATTCAGGAGATGATGGGTGGATTTTTTCAATGTCTGATTTGCACTCTCATTCCAGAACATCAGGAAAGATTTCTTTGATAATTTCTTGAAAGATGCTGCCCATATCCTCCTTTTGATTTTAGCTTTCAGGTAGCCCAGTGTTTCTGATATTTTTTTGTTTATCTTAGATCTATTTTCCAGGTCAGTTGTATTTCTGATGGCCTATTTCACATTTTCTTATATTTCTTTATTCTTTTGAGTTTATTTTTTATTATTGATGTCTCATAAAATCATTATCTTCCACTTGCCCAGTTCTATCTTTTCAAGAGTTGTTTTCTTTAGTTAGCTTCTGTGTTTCCTTTTTCATTTGGCCAATTCAACTTTTTAAGGAGTTGTTTCTTCACAGTTTTCTTGAATCACTGTCATGTCTTTTCTCCATTGTTCCTCTATTTCTCTTTTTGATTTTTAAGCTCCTTTTTGAGCTCGTCCATGAGTTCTTTCTGAGCCTGAGACAACTTCACATTTTTTTTCGGTATTTTGCCCATACGTATTTTTACATTGTTGCCCTCTTCTGAGTTTTTGTCTTAATCTGCTCTGTCACCATTATAGCTTTCTATGGTCAGAGTGTTATTTATTGCTTATTTTTTTTAATCACTTTGCTCCAGAGTTTATGCAGGACTGTGTCAAACTTCTTATTCCAGGGACTGCAGACCAAAACTTTTATCCAGTGCTATGCTGATGTTGATCTGAGGCCCTTGGGGGAGCTTCATGTTTGGTGCTGCTCTGAGGGTGTAGGTAAGGGACTTCTGGTGCTATTAGTAGCCCAAGGGGTCTGGCAGCTTACCTGGTCCTGATCCAGGGTCCTAGTGTGGTGTCTGGCATGTGCAGAGGCCACTGGACTGTTTCTGTGCTTCCTTGGGGATGCAGTAAAGCATACAGTGGTTTTGCCATTGGAGCTTGCCTGTTTTCCCAGGGCTATGTTAAAGCATGCAGCAATTCACAGAATTGGAGTCTTTACATTCCCATGGCTATGTCAAGGAATGTGTGGGTGTTCTTGTGTTGCTGTTTTTCCGCTACACTATACTGAGGTTCAGTATCTAATGCTGGTTTGATGTGGTTGGATTTGCTTATGACTTTCTCAGATGCTTCCTCTCCTGAACTGCACTCCCCTTTTACCTCTTACAAGTTTCTGGGACTAAAAGGTTATTTGAACATGCCTTTTGCGTGGTTCTGCTATTACAGAAATTGTTTTGAGATGTTCTTTTATAGTTATTTGGAATTGAATATGGATGAGTTATGGCTATGCCTAGTGGAATTCTAAAATGACTCATTGCCAGTATTATTTGTAAACCTTTAGTAAGAAGAACTTTAATTAGCAATACCTACCAACAGTCACTAAGAATAAATAATTCCTCAGTAATGTCATTATTATTTATTATACATTTAATCAGGGAACTACAGGGTTTTGGTTCCTGTACTAGTGAATCAGAAACATGCTAGACAATTCATAACTGGATTTCAATAAGATCTTTTATAGGTTCTCGTCATCACTCTTGTCAGTAAAATTGGACAATGTTTGCTCAAGACTATTGTCACCTGGGTAGAGATCTGGTTAATTCACTGGTGATTACTGGCATTAGGTAAGTCTAAAAAAGACATTATAAACTATTGCTATTAATTTTATTTGATAAGTTTTCCTAAATATAATTACTCTGTTATATAACTTTATTCTGAAAAAAAAATTTTCAGCAGTTTGCCATAAGAGTCAGTGACACAAAAATGTTTTAGATCTTAAGACCTTTAAAGGACTCTATGCTTGATCTTATCACAGTGAATATCTGTATAAAATATTTGATTTGATATATTGCTGGTACTTTAAATTTTTTATATTAAAGTTGTATATAAAAGTTATATATAAAAATATATCATTTAGTAAAATGATATATTTGATGTCAGAATTATTATATAAAATAATCTTATCACACAAAAATGGTGATCTGAAATTTAATAGTTATCAATACAAAACCCTGTATTTGAGTTTACACAAAACAAATATGAACTAAATAAGTGCAAGATTTAAAAAAATGTATGTTGGAATTAGTTCCTAAGGAAAAAAAATACTAGAGAATCTAATGGATTGCAAGTTTAATGGATATCAGTAATGTAATGTGGTAGCTGAAAAGAAAAAAAAAATTAGACTGAGTGAAGTGACAGGTTGTAATATTCCAAGTCTGGGTGACACATTTTAAAAGGGACCTTAACAATGTGAAGAATGGCCTAAAGATGATGACAACAATGGTGATAGTACTAGAAAGTATTACTTATGAAGAACAGTTGAAGGTATTGGGAAGATAAAACATTCAGTCTTGTGGGTAGGGGAAAGGGCCAGGATGCATTTTCAAAAACTTTTGGTACTTTATCACATAGAAAAGGTATTAGATTTTTTTTCTTGGCCTTTTAATATAGAAGAAGGGTTATACCTTGACTAAAAACAGGAAAAAAATCTTTATAAATTATATTAGAAAATTAGTATATTATTTGAGTTTAAGGGGTTTTGTTGGAACTAGTAGTCCTCCTACTGGACATATTTAGACATAATTGAGTTACTACTTATTGGGTATGGTGAAGATAAGTATGTGTTTTCTCTCAGAATGTACTAAATGACCTCTAAGGTCCCTTCTGATTCTATGCTGAAAAATCTATATAAGAGAACATGAATCCATCAGAAGATGATTTCAGACATAGACCTGCCAATCAGGAGTTATTTGATCTTGTATGAAGCTGTCCTTAACTTTAGTTTCCTCATCTATAAAATGGGATCCAAAGACTAGTTCTAATTATCTCAAAAGGGTTTAGTGAGTCACAGGCTTTTAAAATCACTGAATAAAAGTAAGTTATTTTAAATGACTCATTATATTAATCATTTTTTCTCCATTTGCTGATATTACTATTCTCCAGTTCATTTGAAATGTGTTTGATTCACAATGAATCTCCCATTACAACAGACTTCATTATGCAATAAAATTTCTGCAATTCAGAGATAACTATTGAGTTGAATATCCTGGAATCAAACACATAAGATAACAATGTAAAGAATGAACAATTTATTCAATTGCATTGTAGTGTTCTCTGGGTGAGTAGCTAAAATGCCATGGTAATATCTGCATTTCTAGAAATGAAAAATGCAAAACTAAATTAGATTTCAGGAGGAAAAAGGCTGAAATTTGTCACTGGATTTGTTTCTTTTGATTTATCCTCTCAAACAATATGCCAAAACTTTTCAAAATTACATCTTTATCTATACCTCTATCTCTATCAATCTGTCTAGATAAAGACATATAGATACATGCATGTATACATACATGCTAGCATGTATATTGGTTTGTATGTGTGTGTATTCATATATTTTGTTCACTTGAACAGACAATATGTTGACAATGAAATAAAAAGTTCCAAACCAAGCAAGTCATCTATTAGGACTCTTGTTTAATCAAAATGAGCTTTATAAAAATAGCAAATGACAATATTAACCTAAAGAACTCATTCTCCTGAAATTCTTGATCTACAGTACAATCATGAACAGCGTCTTTACAAGAAGTTTATCTAGGGGAAAAATAAAACAGATCTTCACAGGAGTAGAAAGACTTTGAAGATTAAGACTTCTTCAACATGCATGGTTAGGGTGCTAAAAAATAAGATTATTCATATCGAGAAATAACAGGGAGATATTGATGCACAGAAGAAAGGCAATGTGTCTAGTTTTATCATTAAAATATTTGTATATGCATCACCATTAAAGAGGTAACAGATTCAGAGTGCTGATTGAAGCAATGAGGAAAGGGTGGCTGGAAGACACTGAATTCAGAACTGAAAATGAATGAAATTTATTTGAAAAATCAATAGTTTATGATTTAGAATCATTATAGACCAAAGATTTTATTTTTTTCCTTTTAGTGATATTTTATTTTATGACAATTACATGTAATACTTTTCAACATTCACTTCCATAAATTTTTAATTTTTTTCTTCTTTCCATCCTTCTCTTCTCCAATCCACAATTAGCAAGCAATCTGATATAGGATATACATGTAAAATCATATTAAATGTATTTCCATTTCAGTCACATCATAAAAGAAGTATCAGAAGAAAAAGAAAATACTATAAGAAAGAAAAAAAGAGGAAATCGTATGCTTTGATCTGCATTTAAACTCCATAGTTCTCTACTGGACATGGTTAAAATTTTTCATCATGAGTCTTATGGAATTGTCTTAGATAATTGTGCTGCTGAGAATAACTAAGTCTATCAAAGTTGGTCATCACACAATGTCACTGTTACTGTGTACAATGTTTCCATGGTGCTGTTCAACTTCATTCAGCATGAGTTCATGTAAATCTTTCCAGTTTCTTTTTTTGAAATTTGCCTGCTCCTGATTTCTTCTAGCAAAACAATATTGCATTAAATTAATATAGCACAACTTATTCAGCCTTTCCCCAATTGATCCCCTCAATTTCCAATCCTTTGCTATCATAAAAATGAGGTGATTAAATGGTTTTGTGCATGTGAGTTTTCTCCACTTTTTTATTATTTCTTTGGAGTACAAAATTAGATTGCTATTGCTGGATGAAAGGGCATGCTCAGTTTAGCAGTTCTTTAGGCATAGTTCCATATTTCTCTCCAGAATGGTTGGATCAGTTCACAAATCAACCAACATTAGTGTTTCAATATTCCCATACCTACTACAGCATTAATAATTTTCCTGTTTTGCCAGGTAGGTAAATTTGGTAGGTGGTCTGTGGTAGCACAGAGTTGTTTAATTTTCAGTTCTCTAATCATTAGAGATTAAGATTTAGTGATTTAAAGTATTTTATTTAATTTAAAGTATTTTTTCATCTGAAAACTGCCTGTTCTTATATTTGACCATTTCTCAATTGGGGAATGAATTACATTCTTATAAATTTGACAAGGTTCTCTCTATGGTTTAGAGATAAAGCCCTCATCAGAGACAATGATTGTAAAACATTATTTCCCAGGTTTCTGGTTTCCTTCTAATCTTGGTTGCATTAGCTTTGTTTCTGCAAAAAAATCAATTTAATCTATTAAAAATCATCGTATTTTGCTTTTTAGAGTGTTTTCTAGCTCTAATTTGATCATACATTCTTCCGTTCTCCATATATCTGACAGGTACACCATTCCTTGCTCTCCTGATTTGCTTATGATGTCACCTATTATGTCTAAATCATGTACTCATTTTGACCTCATCTTGGTATACATTGTGAGATGCTGATCTATGCCTAATTTCAGCTGTACTATTTTCCAGTTTCTCCATCAGTTTTTGTGAAATAGTGAATTCTTATCCCAGAGACTGGAATCTTTGGGTTCATCAGGAGGAAGATTGCTGTACTCATTGATTACTGTGTTTTATGTCCTAAATTCTTCCACTTATCCACCAATCTATTTCTTATCCAGTACCAATTAATTTTGATGATTGCTGCTTTATAATCCAATTTAACATATTGTATGGCTAGGCCATCTTCCCTTGCATTTCTTTTCATTCATTCCTTATATATTCTGGACTTTTTGTTTTTCCAGATAAATTTTATTATTTTTCCATCTCTATGAAATACGCTTCTTAGTTTCATTGGTATGGCACTGAATAAGTAAATTAATTTAGGAATTATTATCATTTTTATGATATTCAGCTACCCATGAGCAACTGATAATTTTTCTAATTATATAGATCTAGCTTTATTTGTGTGAAAAGGGTTTTGTAACTGTGTCCATATATAGCTCATGCATTTGTCTTGGCAAGTAAACTGTAAAATACTTTATACAGTTTAAAGTTATTTGATATTAAATTTGTCTTTCTATCTCTTGCTGTTGGTCTTTGTTAATGATATATAGAAATACCAATGATTTATGAGGTTTAATTTATATATTGCAAGTTTGTTAAAGTTGTTATTTATTTCAAGTAGTGTTTTACTTGATTCTCTAGTATTCTTTAAATATACCATCATATTATCTGCAAGAGGTGTCATCTTATTTCTTTTTTTCCTATTCTAATTCTTTTACTTTCTTGTTCTTCTCATTATTAAAGCTAAGATATTGAGTGCAATGTGAAATAATAGTTGTGAGAATGGACTTTCTTGTTTCATCACTGATCTTATTGGGAATGCTTCAAGCCTATCTCCATTACACATAATGCTTTCTGATGGTTTTAGATAGATGTTTCTTATCATTTTAATGGTATCCCCATTTATTCCTACAATCTCTAATTTTTTTTTGTTTCCTTTTTCGGAGTGGGGAAGGCAAGACATTTGGGTTTAAGTGACTTGCCCAAGGTCACACAGCTAGTTAAGTGTCAAGAATCTGAGGTAAAATTTGAACTCAGGTCCTCCTGACTCCACAGTCGGTCCTCTATTCACTGTGCCACCTACTTGCCTGTCTATTGTTTTTAATAGGGATTGGTGGTGTATTTTGCCAAAAGCCTTTTGCTTATCTTAAGTTGTATTAAGATAAACATATGATGTCTGTTAATTTTGTTATTGACACATAGACCTGTGATTTTATAAGCTTAGAGATATCTTGGTCAGAACACCATTGACCAAAACAGATTAAAATTCATACAAAATTTAGATAGTTGTCTAAGACATTAATATGTTAAATAATTTGCTGAGAGTTACACAGAAATGGTGAAAGGAATTAAGGCAGGGTAGCTAGACAGTCTTCCTTTAAGTCAGGGAAATTTTGATTCATGTCTTTTATCTCTTACAATACAATTATACAAGAAACAAAATTATGATTTATATGACTATAAGTTAGGTCTTCTTGGGTGGGTAGGTGAGTATTTACATTAACTGAGAATATCTTTTAACCTCTTGATTATTGACATTTTCACGGGAACATTGTTAATAAGAAAATAGCTTATTGTTGGTTTCTAGTGATTATGACCAGCCCTGTTATGACTGACTAATTGGAACTCTGAAGGAAAGTGTCTTATAGCAAAATTTTCCTCTTTGCCACAGCTTAAAAAAGAAAATGATAAATGGTTAATAAAAATAAATTTATTATAAATAAGATAAATTTCCTAAATAAAAATAAATTAATATGTTAGGACACATGGCTTCATTTGTTGTTGTTTACTACTTCAGTCATTTCTGACTCTTGTGATTTCATATAGGGTTTTCTTAGCAAGGATCCTAGAGAGATCTATGATTATCTTCTCCAATGGATTAAGGCAAACAGAAGTTAAGTGACTTACAATTAGTAAGTTTCTGAGGCTGGATTTTAGTTCAAGTCTTCCTTACTGCAGGCTCGGTGGTCCATTCACTGAACCATTTAGTTGTAGCCTTTGGAAATTTAGTCATCTGTATATTATTATTGAAAATAAAATTAAAATATGGGGGTTAGCTAGGTGGCATAGTGAGTAGAGCATTCACCCTGGAGTCAGGAGGACACGAGTTCAAATCCTGCCTCAGATACTTGATATTACCTAGCTGTTTGATCTTCAGGAAGTCACTTAACCCCAATTGCCTTGATTTCCCCTGTCCAAAAATAAGGAAATTAAAATATAGAGCCTATGATCATAAGAATGTTTAATATCTAGCTCATAGTATCCAAGAGACAAACATGATATTTGGAAAGTACATCTTATTTGCAATAAAAGCACCTAGCTTCACATCCTTATTCTCAGTCAGTACCTAAAAGTATGTCCTATGACAAATGTCACAAACTTTAAGTACCTCAGTTTCATATTACATAAAATGTAATGTGGTTGGATAAAATGACCTATAATTTTAAACCTATGATGATTCTGTAAGATACTAATTAGTGATCAAAATTTATTGTAAATAAAATATGTACTGTAAAGCTAGATTATTCACAAAAAGAGAAAAAAACTTAGATTATAGACCAGTAGATCTATGAACTAACTTCCAAACACCTCAATCACATATTTATCTGCTGCCTTTAAGGATTGTAAAAAAGTAAAACCTTGTAAAAATGTAAGCATATTTTAACTGTGGACTCAGCTATAAAAGAAATTGCAGGTGTATTTTAATATTCTTTTAATGTGCTCCCAAATCTGTTCTGAATCAGTCATTTCCTTGCAAAGCAATGATGAAAAAAAGAGATAAACAAATGTGAAATGCCAAGTGGTCAAGCTGTAAAAGAAGTCTCAATTTGTTCAGTCAATTAACTGTATGAAAATAGATAGCCAATTTCTATTCATGTTCATGTTGTGTCTACAAATACAAATCAATGCACTGCTACCTTCTTCTGACTGTGGTTGGTCAAAAGCAGAGACGTCTTACTCTCCACTAAGTTCTGGCACAAATAAACTTGAACTTCTAGATGTAATGACAGAAAACAAATTGCCTGCCAAGGAAACAACAGGCAGTGAAAAATCTAGCTGATGCTGCCTGCAGTGGTATGGCTCATTCTCCAGCAGATGTTCTGATAAAGTCTTTTTTATGAATCCAATTCCAGACATCTAAGGGGAAGAGTCAATATAAAGGAACATAAAAAGTAATCATGAGTACTTTAGCATCAATGAAATAACTTTAACATAATAGTATTTAAAATAAGCAATTATGTTTTCATAAAATGCTTGAAGATTAACTATTAGATTAGATTATTTCAACCGAATTTTGGATTGCAAATATTACTCTATCCTGCATTTCTGAATCAGTTTGTGATGCTTATAGCTATAGAAAAGGATTAACAGTCATATTGATCAGTTCCACCTGTGCCTACCTTATAAAGATAAGATTTTTGATAATTCTTTGCAGATCCTTTCTTTTCCTTGTCTCAACTGGATTGCTTAAGTATAAAGTTAGTCTTTACAAATTCTGAATAATCAAAAAATAGCAATGAATAAATTCTAAGAGTGAAATCAAAAGGTCCTCTCTGGAGAACATACATGTGAACTCAACCACATGCCAATGAAGATGCTTCAAAAATTACTGAGTCATACAGATTTGTTTTAGAAGCAATGAGATTTATCATAATAATTCAGGGCCATCTCATCACCATAGAAGCCACAAATGGTTTATCTTTCAATAGCTCTAATCTGTTAACCAAAAGATAATAGAGGATGACAGAAACTGCTGATGGCATCATTGTAGGAAGCAAAGAAATTACCACCCGCTGAATGTCTGGCAATGTACAAATTGGTGGCTAGGATTATATGTCAAATGCTTAGCTATTTTCATAAATTAAAAGATAAAAAATCTTAATATTACAAAAGAAGACTTGAAAATATCTTTAAGAATTCAGTCAATAAACTGTAGTGAAATTGAATTATCACTTAAATATCTGGTGCTCACAATTCCCCAAATAAAACTGGATATACAGGTTATTCCAAAAGTCCTATTTTATATGTTAGCTATTAAAACTCAAAACCTCACTAAGACACTTGAGACATGATGTACAAGCATTTTATTAATTTCTTTTTGGTGGGGGAACTTGAACACCTTATCTCACCAAGTCTGAAAGTCTAACAGCTACTTATGGGCTTGACCTTCCTGATGACCACTAAAGAAGTTCTGAGCTGCTCATTATTTTATCTGGGCCAGTCCTCCCCCCCCCCCCGCCCATTAGGAAGCCTAATGGACTCCTTAGGTTTGGCACCAGATTTAATGTGGTCACTCAATATTTTGATTTCTATTTCATCTCATAATTGAATACAAGTCTCTAGCTGCAGCATCCATTGCAGTAGGGAATGCATGTGTGTAAAATTACATGCATTCATAAATATTTAATAACAATGTTTTTAAAAGATGTCACAAAAGCAAATAAACATAAAAACATTCATAGCAGAATTTATTTAGCTAAAAATGTCTTTATATGTGCATGTATAAACATAAGTATATGTACACACACACACATACACACAGACAGAAAGAAAAAGGGCATAAGATGAGACACAGACATCTCCCATCCTGTCTGCTATCGGAGCTGTCCTGAACAACTTCAAGTTTTAAATGAGTCTGTAGATTGTGAACTTATATTTCAACACTTTTATTATTTTATCTTTTATTTAGTACCACAATTTATTTATTTATTTTTAGTTTCCAACATTCATTTCCACAAGATTTTGAGTTCAAAATTTTCTCCCCATCTCTCCCATACCCTCTACCACAACATGACAAGCATACTGACTAACCCCTTTCATTGTCTGCCCTCCCTTCTATCCACCCCCCCAACTTACCTCCTTCCTCCTTAATTTCTTGTAGGGCAAGATGGATTTCTATACCCCATTGCCTGTATGTCTGATTTCCCAGTTGCATGTAAAGACACTTTTTTTTGGCATTTGTTTTTAAAATTTTGAGTTACAACTTGTCTCCCTATTCCCCTTCACACTATGACCCCCACGCCATAGAGAAGACAAGCAATTCAATATAGGTTATACATGTGCAGTTATGCATAACATTTCCATAGTAGTCACACGTGTGTATATATACATATATATGCACATACATGAATACTCACACATATTCCCTTCAAGTAATACTGAAAAAAGTCTCATGACTTACATATTTTGTCTTTCATGTAAGAATGTAAAAAGTTCAACTTTAATAAGTTGGTTCTTGTATTTGATAGCTGAATTTTCTCTTCAGCTCTGGTCTTTTCATCAAAAAATTCTTATAAGTTCTCTATTTCCCTGAATGTCCATATTTGCCCCTGAAGTATTAGGCTCGGTTTTGCTAGGTGGGTTATTTTTCATTATAATCCTAGCTTCTTTGACCTCAGGAGCATCATATTCCAAGACCTCCAATCCCTTTTTGTAGAAGCTTCTAAATCTTGTGTAACCCTTGTGTAAGAAAGAAATCTTGTATAAGAAAGAAGAGTGTAAAAAAGATATTGATTGTACCCTGTCATGTCAGCTCACATAAGAGTCTTTATATATCTTTAAGTTTGTCTACATTCTGGTTTTCCATTTTAAACTATGCTACTGGACTAGAAATATGCCATGCCAGAGAAATCACAAACAATTCTTCACTTAATTTCCTTGTTAGAGTTCTTTCCACCATTAAGTCCTTGAGTGCCATTCTTTCCTCCAATCACCTATTAGTTGTCATAAATGATATCATATCAGTTTCTTCCTAGAGCCATGTAGTTTTTTTTTCTGAACCTCACTCTGTGTCCCCCTGTTCCCAAAGTCCACACTGACCTTTTACTTTGCCTTTGGAATTTATGGGTGGATAATTCTAGAAACTGCCACAGCTGCTGGTGATCCACTTTCCTGTAGTCCCTCCAGCCATTTCCTTGTTGGGGCTGCCCTGCGGCTAAAGACATGGACTCACTAGGAGCTGGGCTGGACTCCCAACATGTTGTGATGGCCCCTTTCTGCTGGCCTGCCTGGCTGCCTTGATGATTCTCTCTGTCACGTTGGGGCTTCTGTAGCTCTAAAATTTGTTTAGAGTCACATTTTATAGGTATTTGAGGATATTTACTTATTTGGGGAACAAAAATTTGGAATAAATATTTGTGATGTCTTTCCAAGTTGGTTAGCTTCAATTTTGCATATTTTCAAATATTTCCATTTTATATATTCTATATAGAATCTATCTATCTATCTTTGATATAGAATACACAGACACACACACACACACACACGTGGGCCAGTCCATAATATGAAGAGTAGCACATCAGTCCAACTGATGTTCACCAGAACAAGGGCAGAAACAGACAAAACAAATTAATAACAAAACCCTCTACACTGTTTAAAGAATGGTATTTCTCTTGACATGTTCAAAAAAAGTGCTATTTTTTAAATTGGAGAAAGGGTAAAAATCATTTTAAAACTAGTTCCCCCAAATTTCATAATATTAACGATCATATAAATGACTGCCAATGAACACATATATTGAAGTCATTCCTCATATACAATAAATTATCAAGTGATTTTTTCTATATAGACTTGAATTAGCTAAAGAAGGGCAGGAATAATAATTCATTGTTAGTAAAGCTTTGAATTGCTTTAGCCATTTTGAAGAGTCAATTAAAATAATAATTTCAAAAGGTAGTTATTAAGCTATGGTGCTGCACAGGCTGGGAGGAAGCCTCTTTAACAAGAAGGGCAAGTAGTCCCATCAACCACAAAGGCCACTACCAGGATTATCACCAAAGGGCTGGGACTGTAAAGAGCAAGGTAAGAATCAAATGCAGGGCCCTTACCGGGACAAAAAATACTCCTGGGACTACCACTTCATAGCTGAGAAAATTACAAAGTCCATATAGGGTCCACCAATGACCAGGATGTCAGAGTAAACCCCAGCTGCTCCAATGCCCCTTCCCCCACCCAACCCTGAAAACATAGTAATTATTGCCCCCAGTGCAAAACCATAAACAGTAAAGGCTTGGGGACCCTAGAGGAAAGACTTGGCTAGGGCCCTGCCTAAAAATGGGTATAAAGCAGTCTATGCAGACTCTGGCATCCTACTATCCTCAGAGGGAGGAACAAAACTCAGAGGGAGACAATGTGGACTCCACACCCACAGCTGAAACATTAACAGGGAACAGGTCCCAAGCACAGAAAGCTCTCCTAGATAAGCTCAAAATGAACTTTGAAAACCAAATGAGAGAGATAGAAAACAAAATGAATAATTCTTTTAAAACCAATATTGCAGAATTAGAAAAACACTATAATGAATAAAAGAGCTACTTAAAAATAAAAGTGTGTGATATGTAAAAGGAGCTCCAAAAATTTACTGAGGAAATAATTTGCTAAAACTAGAATTAACCAAACTGAAGCAAATAATTCTATGAGGAACCAAAAATTAGTCAAACAAAACATCAAGAATGAGAAATTAGAAAAAGAGGTAAAATATCTCAATGGAAAAATAACTGACTTGGGAAACAGATCCAGGAGAGATAATCTGAGAATAATAGGCCTACCAGAAAATGATGATGAAAAAAATGAGCCTAGACAACATTCCCCAAGAACTCATTAAGTAAAACTGCCCTGAGATATTAGAACCTGAGGGTAAAATAAAAATCAAGAGAAACCACTGGACACCAGCTGAAAGAGATCCCAATCTGAAAAGTCCTAGAAATGTTGTGGCCAAACTCAAGAACTAACAGATAAAAGAGAAAATACTTCAAATGGCCAGAAATAAACCATTCAAATATGGAGGAACCACAGTGAAGATCTCACAGGATTTGGGAAGCTCTACACTGAAATACCTGAGGCAGTGGAATACAATTTTCTGCAAAGCAAAAGAGCTTGGGTTACAACCAAGGATCATGTACCCAGCGATACTGAACATATTCTTCCAGGCAAAGAGATGGTCATTCAATGATATAATGGATTTCCAAACCTTCCTAATGAAAAAGCCAGAGCTAAATGGAAAATTCAAACTCCTATTATGAGATGCAAGAGTTACATAGAAAGGTAAATAAGGGAAAAAACACACACACACCCTGTTATTTAATAAAATTGTTTATAGACACGTAGAGGGTATGAGTATAAAGTACACAAAATGACGATTAAAAAAATCTTATTAAGGGCTACAAAGGAACTGCAATGGAAGAAGAGGAATGAATGAAGTGGAAGAGGGTAAATCATGTCACACAAATGGGAATAAAAACAATATAGCAGAGCCAAGGAAGGGAGGGAGATGACAAATATATGAGATTTTCACCTCACTGGTTCTGGTGCAAGGAGGGAATAACACAACTAGTTAAGCATAGGATTTTATGGAGAAGAGACACAAAAAGTACCATAATACAGGGAAAGAAAGGAGGGAGAGGAGTTTCATATGAGATTTCCTCCTGTCACTCTTGTTGCAAAGAAGAAATAACCTACTTTATTAAGTTTAAAAATATCCTACAGGCTGTAGGAAAGGGAAAGGGCTATGAAATGGGGGGGGGGTGAATAGGGAGGAAAGAAGTAAGTAGGAATGGAGGAAAAGGGAGGAGGGCT
Source organism: Petaurus breviceps papuanus (assembly GCF_028583685.1). NCBI lineage: Eukaryota > Metazoa > Chordata > Mammalia > Diprotodontia > Petauridae > Petaurus > Petaurus breviceps. The sequence goes on along the minus strand of NW_027187278.1, from coordinate 5,714,431 downwards.
GATAAGGCAATACTGAGGGAGGTGGTAGTCAAAAGGAAAACAATTAAGGAGGGGAAGGGAGAAGGGGAGAAAAATATAAGTATTAACAGGGGAGGGAATGGGATGGAGAAAAAAAAACAGATAATTATAACTGTGAATGTGAATGGAATGAACTCTTCATAAAATGGAGGCAGATAGAAGAATGGATTAAAAATCATAATCTTACAATATGCTGTTTAAAAGAAACACATCTGAAACAGAGGGTTACATATAGGGTAAAGGTGAGAGGTAAAAAGGTAAAAAATAGGGTAAAGAATAAGAAAACATCATGCCTTAGCTAAAGTAAAAAAAAAAAACAATGGTAGCAATCCTTATCTCAGATAAAGCAAAAGCAAAAATTGATCTAATTAAAAGATATAAGGAAGGTAACTATATACTGCTAAATGTAAGTAAATACTGCAAAAATGAAGCAATATCATTACTTAACATACATGCACCAAGCAGTATAGCATGCAAATTCCTAGAGGAAAAGGTATGGGAATTAGAGGAAGAAGTAGATAACAAAACTATACTAGTGTGAGACCTTAATCTCCCCCTCTCTGAACTTGATAAATCCAACCACAAAATAAACAAAAAAGAAATTAAGGAGGTGAATAGAAATTTAGAGAGGGTAGGTATGACATATCTCAGGAGAAAACTGAATGGGGATAAACAGGAATATACCTTTCTATCAGCAGTACATGGCACATACACAAAAATTTAACATGTACACAAAAACCCCACAATTCAGTGAAGAGAAGCAGAAATAATAAATGCATCATTCTTAGATCATGATGCAATAAAAATCATATGCAATAAAGGGCCATGGAAAGACAGACTAAAAACTCATTAGAAAGTAAACAATTTAATCCTAAAGAATGAGTGGGCCAAACAAGAAATCATAGAAATAATTAGAAATTCATTCAAAAGAATGACAACAATGAGACAACATACCAAAATTGGTGAGATGCAGCAAAGGCAGCCCTTTATCCCTGATTGCATACATGAATAAATTTGAGAAAAGAGAGGTCAATGAATCAGGCATACAATTGAAAAAGATAGAAAAAAAATGAAAATCCACAATTAAATACTAAATTAGAAATATTGAAAAATAAAGGAGAGATTAATAAAATTTAAATTAAGAAAACTATTGAATTAATAAATAAAACTGAGCTGGTTTTATGGAAAAAAACAAATAAAATTGATAGAGCCTTAGTCAATATGGTAAAAAAAGAAAGACAAATCCAAATCATGAGTATCAAAAACTAAAAGGGTGAATGTACCACCAATGAAGAGGAAATTAAAACAAAAATTAGGAATTATTTTGCCAAGTTTTATGCACATAAATTTGACAATCTTAATGAAATGGATGAATATTTACAAAAATATAAGCTGCCCAAATTAACTGAAGAGCAAGCAAATTACATAAAAAATCCCATATCAGAAAAAGAAAGCAAATAAGTCATTAGTGAATTCCCTAGGAAAAAATCTCCAGCGCCATATGGATTTACTAGTGAATTCTATCAAACACTTAAAGAACAATTGATTCCAACACTCTACAAACAATTTGGGAAAATTAGTGAAGAAGGAGTCCTACCAAATTCTTTTTATGACACAAATATGGTAGTGATACCTAAATCAGGAAGAGATAAATCAGAGAAAGAAAATTATAGGCCAATCTCCCTCATGAATAAAGATGCAACAATTTTAAATAAAATATTAGCCAAAAGAATGCACCAACTTATCACAAGAATAACACATTTTGATCTGGTAGGTTTTATTCCATTAATGCAAGGATAGTTTAATATTAGGAAAACCATAAGTATAATTGATCATGTCAACAATAAATCTAGCAAAAAACCCCATGATTATTTCACTATATGCAGAAAAGTCTTTTGACAAAATACAACATCAATTTCTATTAAAAAAACAATAGAAAGTATAGGAATACACGGAGCCTTCTTTAAAATAATAGGTAGCATCTTTTTAAAACCATAAGCAATTATTATATGTAATGGGGAGAATCTAGAAGCATTTTCAGTAAGATCAGTGGTGAAACAAGGATGTCCACTATCACCCCTCTTATTCAGTCTGGTACTAGAAATGTTAGCATTAGCAATTAGAGAAGAAAAAGAAATCAAAGGAATCAAATTAGGCAAAGAGACCAAGATATCACTCTTTACAGATGATATGATTATATACTTATAGAATCGTAGAGAATCAAGTAAAAAACTACTTGAGACAATAAACAAATTTGTCAATGTTGCAGGATATAAAATAAACCCACATAAATCCTCAGTATTCATGTATATTTCTAATGAAATTCAACATCAAGAGATAGAAAGAGAAATCCCATTTAAAGTTACTGTGGACATTAAAAAAATATTTGGGTCCCTTACCTACCAAAACAAACACAAGACTCATATGAAGACAATTACAAAACACTTTTCACACAAATAAAGTAAGATCTAACTAATTGGAAAGACATCAGTTGCTTGTGGCTGGGTCGAGCTAATATAATAAAAATGACAATTTTACTTAAATTAAATTATATATTGAGTACCATACCAATCATTTTACCAAAAGAAAAATACTTTTAGAGCTAGAAAAAATAGTAACAGAAGTAATTTGGAAGAACAAATAGTCCAGAATATCAAGGGAATTGATGAAAAGCAATGCTAGGGTTGGTGGACTAGCTATACCAGATTTTAATCTGTATTCTAAAGCAGCAGTCCTCAAAACTACTTGGTTCGGATTAATGGAATAGATTGGGTACAGGAGACTCAGCAGTCAATGACTATAATAATCTACTGTTTGACACATTCAAAAAACCCAGTTTTGGGGATAAGAACTAATCATTTGACAAAAACTGCTGGGAAAACTGGAATATAGTATGGCAGAAACTGGGCATAGACCATTATCTAACACTGTATACCAAAATCAAGTCCAAATGGGTGCATGATTTAGGTATAATGACTGATACTGTAAGCAATCTGGGAAAGCAAGGAATAGTTTACCTGTCAGATTTGTGGAGAGGAGAAGACTTTATGACCAAACCAAAATTAGAGGGCATTATAAAATGCAAAATGGATAATTTTGATTACATTAAATTGAAAAGCTTCTATACAAACAAAGCCAATGTAACCAGAATTAGGAGGGAATGAAAAATTGGGAAAGAATGTTTACTACCTATGTCACTGATAAAGGACTCATTTCTAAAATATACAGAGAATTGAGTTAAATCTATAAGAATACAAGTCATTCCCCAATTTATAAATTGTCAAAGGATATGAACAGGCAGATTTCCCAGGACATAATTAAAGGTATTTATAAGTATATGAAAAAATGCTCTAAATCACTATTGATTAGAGAAATGCAAATCAAAACAACTCTGAGGTACCACATCTCACCAGTCTGATTGCCTAAGATGAAAAAACAGCAAAATGACAAATGCTGGAGAGGATGTGGACAAATTGGAACACTAATGCTTTGCTGGTGCAGTTGTGAATTGATCCAACCATTCTGGAGAGCAATCTAGAATCATGCCAAAGGGCTATAAATGATTTCATACCCTTTGACCCAGCAATACCACTTCTAGGGTTGTATCCCAAAGAGATAATAGAAGAGGGGGAAAGACCCAAATGTACAAAAATATTTACAGTAGCTCTTTTTGTGGTAGCAAAGAATTGGAAATTAAGGGGGTGTCCATAAATTAGGGAATGGCTGAAGATGTTGTGGTATATGCCTGTTATGGAATACTATTATGCAATAAGAAATGAGGAGCTCATGGACTTCATATTTACCTGGAGAGTTTTATATGAACTGATGCTGAGTGAGAAGAGTAGAGCCAGGAGGATTTTGTACACAATTACAGACACAACAAATGTATGAGGAATAACTTTGATAAACTGGACTCTTCTCAGCAATCCAGAGTCATAAGTCCACCCCAAAAGACTTATGATGGAGAGAGATGTTTACATCCAGAGAAAGAAATGAGCTTGAACTCAGATTGAAGCAAAGTACCTGCTCTTTTTCTTGTTTGGCTTTGTTCCCTCTTTCCCATTCATTCCATCTGATACAATCCTTCTTTATAACCTGCCTAATGCCTAATGTGAAAGTATTTGCAGATACTGTACTTGATTGTATGCCACCGTGGGGGGGCGGTAGAGTAAACTTGAAACTCAAGGAATTTTGGAACGGACTCCAACTCCATGTACCCCCACTTCAACATAGCCCTAGACAAACAGACAACCACCAGTGACCAGACCACCAAGTTCTTTCAGCGTAGCCCTGGAGAAACACAGAAATATCCCAAAGACCTCTGCATATGCCAGACACCATCACTAGGAACCCAGCTCAGCACCAAGCAAGATGCCAGACCCTTACAGCTTTGAGTAGCACCAGCTAAACCCTACCCCACACACTCATTGTAATACTAGACATGAAGGTCTGCTCTAGACCTCAGTGAAACATCAGCACAGTACCTGGTAAATAGTTAGGGTTTGCAGTCTCTGGCACAAGAAGCCTGAGACAATCTCCCACTCACTGAAGTAGCAGAGCTCAAATTTAAAAGAAATGAAAAAAGGGGGAAAAATAGATGAACAAAAACTATAAAAGAATCTGACCATAGAAAGTTATGATGATGATGGGGAAGATCAAGACACTCAGAAGAGGAAAACAATGACAAAACACCTATGGGGGAAAAAAAAAGAGAAAGAAAAATGGGAGGTTGTCTCAGGCCCGGAAATAATTCATGGAAGAATTGAAAAGGAGTTTAAAATCAATTAATAGAAGTAGAAAAATGCTTGCCAAAAGAAATGAGAGTAAGATAAGAGAATTGTGGGAAAAAAGTCAACAGCTTGGAAAAAGAAAAATACAATTGGCCAAATGGAAAAGGAAGTATAAAACAACTCTTTAAAATTACAATTCGGCAAATGGAAAATGATGACTGTGAAATGTTAAGAATCAAACTTTTTTTTTTGCTTTTTGGAGGGCAATTGTGGTTAAATGACTTGCCCAAGGTCACTCAACTACTTTTTGTGTTAAGTGTCTGAGGCTTAACTAGAAACTTGATCCCCCTGACTCCAGGGCTGGTGCCCTAGGCACCACCTAACCACACAGCAATTTTTTAAAATGAAAAATAATACATGATAATGTGAAATACCTCAGTAAAAACAACTGCACTGGTAAATAGATCCAGGAGAAATAATTTGAAAATTATTAGACTACCTGAAAATCTTGATAAAAAAAGAGCCTAATATATTTCAAAAAATTTATCAAGCCAAACTCTCCTGATATTCCAGGACCAGAGGGTAAAATAGAAATTGAAGGAATCCACTTATCACCACCTGAATGAAATTCCCAAATAAAAATGCCAATGAATATTATAGTCTAATTTCAGAGCTCCCAAATCAAGAAGAAAATATTGCAATCAGCCTTAAAGAAACAACTCAAATAGTGTGGAGTCATAGTCAGGAAAAAATAAGATTTAGCAGGTTTTAGATTTAAGGATTGGTGGTCTTAGCATATGATTTTCCAGTGCACAAAGGAGTTAGGATTATAATGTATAATTACCTACTTGGTGAAGTTAGGCATAAAACTTCAAGGTGAAAAATGATTATTCAATGAAATAGAAGGATTTCAAGCATTCATAAAGAGAAAACCAAAACTGAACAAAAATTTATCTCCAATATCAAGACCCAAGAGAAGTCTAAAAAGATAAAAATGGAAAATAAAACAAAATGTATTCAAAAGAGCTGAATGATTTACTTGCAAATATGATCCTTGTAATTGTTAAAAATTACACCACTAATGATACATAGAATATATATATATATGTGTGTATATATATATATACACCCACCAAAGGTATGGAAATAATGTGAACTTGAGAGAATTACATAAACAAAAAACTTAAGAGATGAGAAAGAGGAGTGCAGAAAGGTGCAGAAAGAAGAGAGAGATATAATGTGATGAATTGTTTCACATGAAGAGTCACCAAAAACTCATTAGAGTAGAGGTGAAAATGGGAGGATGAGTGATGGGCATTTCTTTAACTTTATCATCATCAGTATTGGCACAAAGAGAGAATAATATATATAATCAGATGAGTATGGAAATCAATATTACCTGACAGAAAAGTAGGAGGGAGAGAGGGGGAGGAGAAAAAAAGATCAAAAAAAGGGATTTGGAGACTGACAGAAGAGAGGGCAGCCCTGGGCAGGCAGTGGAGAGAAATAAATCACTTGGAGGAGTGAAAGGGTGAAAGGAGAGAGGGGATGAAGAAGAGGAAAGATTATATGAAGGTAAATATATATTCATCATAACTGTAAGTGTGAGTGGGGGTGAACTCTCCCCTAAAACTGAAGCAAATATCAGACTGCAACAAAAACCAGAACCTTACAATATGTTGTTCACAAGAAAGGCATTTGAAGCAGAGAGAAATATGCAGAGTAAAGGTATGGAGCTAGAACAGAATCTATTATGCTTTGGCTGAATTAAAAGAAAAAAAAACATGGTTAACAATTCTGATCTCAGACAAAACAAAAGCAATAATAGATCTAAGCACCATAGATAATAAAGTAATATCAATATTAAGCACATATGCCCCAAATGGTACAGCATCCAAATTTTTAAAAGTGAAGTTAAGTGAGTTACAGGTTCATGGCCACATAAGAGATAGAGAGAATTTAAAAATGTGAAATAGATAATTTTCATTATTTTGAATTAAAAATATTTTGTACAAACAAAACCACTGTAACCAAGAATAGAAGGAAAGCTGAAAGCTGGGAAATGATCTTCACAGCAACTGTCTCTGATGAAGATGTCATTTGTCAAACATATAGAGAAATGAGTCAGATTTACAAGAATAAAAGCCTTTCCCCAATTAATAAATGATCAAATGATATGAAAAGGCAGTTTTCAGATGAAGAAATCAAAGCTGTCTATAGGTATCTGAAGAAGTGCTCTAAATAACTTTTGATTACAGAAATGCAAATTAAAATAACTCAGGGGTATGATCTTATAATTATCAAATTTACCAATTTGACAAAAAAAAGAGAATGATAAATGTTGGAGAGCAAGTGAGAAAATTAGGACACTGGTGTTCTGTGGATGGAGTTGTGAACTGATCTAACTATTCTGGAGAGAATTTGGAATTATGTCAAAGGGCTATAAAATTGTGATCCAGCAATACCACCTACTAGGACTGTATCTCAAAGACATGATAAAAAAGAGAAAAGGACCTAGTTTTGGAAAAAAAAATATTTATAGCAGCCCCTTTCATGGTGGTAAAATATTGGAAATTAAAGAATTATCTATCAATCAGGGAATAACTAAAGAAATTGTGGTATATGAATACAATGGAATATTGTCATGCCATAAGAAAGGATGAATAGGCAGATTTCAGAAACACCTGCAGAGACTTGTATTAACTGATGAAAAGTAAAATGGACAGAACATAGAAAATATTGTACACAGCATCAGCAACATTGTGTGAAGAGCAATTATAAATTACTAAGATCTTATCAGCAACACAATGATCCAAGACAAGAACAAAGGACTCATGAAGGAAAATGCTGTTCACATCCACATAAATAGCTTATGGACTCTGAATGTATATGGAAACATTCTTTTTAACTTCCTTTTTCTTTTGCATGTTCTTCTCCTTCTGACTAGTTTTTTCCTCCACAACTGTGACCAATATGGAGACATGTTTTACAAGATAGCACATATATAATCTATATCAAATTGCCTAACAATGTTGGAAGAAGGGAGTTGATTGAGGGAAGAAAGGAAATTTGGATATCAAAATCTCATAAAAATCAAGGCCAAAATTTTCTTGATGTGCAATTGGGAAAATAGTATTAAAATAATGAAAGAAAGAAAGAAATTAAGAAAAAAAGTAAAGAGGAAGGAAAGAACAAAATTTTTCTGTTAAATTTTAAATGGATCTAGGTTTTATTGAAATTGAGAAGAATTCCTTTAAAAATAAG
>NW_027187278.1:5694591-5706019 GCF_028583685.1 Petaurus breviceps papuanus | reverse complement strand
CTGTTAAACTATCTGCACAACTTTAACTCTGGGTTATTCTGTTGAGCTTTCAAAATTAAATGCCATGATATCTCTAATTTTTTCAGCTAAACTGAAAAAGCACACATAGAGAGGCAGATTCATCACAGGGAAATTGTACCTGCACCAGTCCACTTTATATGTGATTCTGGGCTAGTATTATGCTAGAAAAAAACAGGAATATATCCAAAATATTGTTAAATATTAGTTTCTATCTCCATATTTCTGTTATCCTACCTCTTCTTTCTATTCATATAGCCACAATTTTAGTGCAGACTCTCATCACCTTTCAAATGGACTGCTGCAACAGCATCTCAATTTGCCTATCTGTCTCAATTTTTCCTGACTCCTCTCCATCATTCACATAGCTGTCAAAATGATTTTCTTCTAGTTATGTGAGGATATCATTCCCCTAATCAGTACCTTTCAGTAGGTCTCTACAGTCTTTACAATAAAATACAAGCTCATTATTTTGGCTTCTAAAATACTTCATTATTTAGCCTGAGAATCTCTCTAGTCTCATATGTTATGACATGGTGTAGATAAATTCGACTTCTTTCCTTCTCTCCCAAGATACTCCATTTCCCATCTACATGTCTTTGCATTGTCAGTCTCTTGGCTGAGATGATCTCCTGATTTCTCCTCATAGAATCTCTAACTTCCTTCAACATAGAGCTTAAATAGCACCTTCAAATATTTATTTTTTCTAATATCTCCAAATATCAGTACATTACCTCACTGTCAATTTTGTATTTAGCATTTGCATGATATATGTATATCATATTTTATTCTTCATGTGCTTATATTTGTTTGTTTCACTTGTTAGATCATGAACTTCTCAAAAATAAGAATTACTTTCCCCTCAGTTTTTGTATCCCCAATGCCTACCACAACATCTAACATATAGTATATACTTAATAAAATGGTTGTCCGTCAATTGATTTTGATATAGCTATTAGGGCAACACTCCTTTTATTGTCTCTTTCAAGAAAGTTCTGCCCTCACAATATTGTAGATTTTATAATTCCTCTCTTTTAAAGTGTGTTGTTGCTTCCTTTTGTTATGGAGGCAACCCTGCATTCTCAAAACAACAACAACAACAAAAACAACCTATTGTAGACGATTAGGGGGTGGGGACAGGGCAACACACACACACACACATACAAACATACCATCCTATGAGGGTAAGAAAGTTTTCCATATACATTGTTGTAGATTAACATCATGAATCCTTGAAAAACAAGATTTTTCCATGTTATATTTGAGAATTAAAGTAATCTAAGATACAAGTTTCTGAGCATGATCAATGTTTTAGCTAGGCTTGCAGTAACAAAAAAAAGAAAAAGAAAGAAAAAGAATCAGTGGCCTCTTTCAATGTCCAAAGACCCAGAGTAAGGGTTGACAGGATCTTTTATAACAATTAATAAAATGACAGAGCAAAATCTTTTTTTTTTTTTTACCAATTATTTAGTTTTAGTTTTCAATATTCACTTCCACAAGATTTTGAGTTCCAAATTTCCTCCCCATCTGTCTCCTCCCTACCCCCAAAAAAGCATACATTCTGATTATCCCTTCCCCCAATCTTCTCTCCCTTCTATCGCCCATGCCCTCCTTCTCTTAACCCCTTTCCTTCCCCTTTTATTTTCTAGCAGGGCAAGAAAAAATTTTCTATCCCAATGACTGTATATCTTCTTTTCCAATTGCACATAAAAAAACAATTTTTAACATTTGTCTTTAAAATTTTGGGTTCCAAATTCTCTTCTTTCTTCCCTTCCCACCCACCCTCATTGAGAAGGGAAGCAATATGATATAGGTTATACATGTGTAGTCATGCAAAACACTTCCATAATATTCATGTTGTGAAAGAATAACTATATTTCCCTCCATTCTATCTCTCCCCCTTTATTCTATTCTCTCTTTTGATCCTGTCCCTCCTCAAATGTTCTTGCTTCTGTTCATCACCTCCTCCAGTATGTATTCCATATTTTCATCCTCTACCTCCCCTTTTCTTATACCTTTCCCACCTACTTTCCTGTAGGGTAAGATAGATTTCCATACCCAATTAAGTGTGTATGTTATTCCTTAATTAAGACAAATTTGATGAGAATAATAGTTACTCATTCTCTCTCAGCTCCCCCCTCTTCGCCTCCACTGTAAAAGCTTTTTCTTAAATCTTTTATGTGAGTTAATTTACCTCATGTTTCCTCTCTCTTTCTCCTTCTTCCAGTACATTCCTCTCCTTAATTTTATTTTTTAGATATCATCCATTCCTAGGAGTTACAAATATCATCTTTCCATGTAGGATGTGTAGCAGCAAGCACCGCATTGTCCCCAGGGTGGCTGCCAACACAGGTTCTTAGATCTGCTTTGCTAAAGGAAAGCAACTCAAAATTGGTTGATAAGCTTTCTTTAATCAGTCAAATATATATCGTTTACCTAGTTCAGGGGAAAAAGGTCAGCAACCCGAACATCATAGCATACAGACAGAATTATCAAGACAGAAACAGATCAAGCAGACAGGTTTCCAAACTGTCCAACCATTACATCCATACCAAATCACAGTTACCATCAACATTTGCATTTTTCAAATCCGGGCGACTCTCAACAACAGCTTTCCAGAGTTTCATGTGACCAAATCACAGAACACTTCTCAAAGTGAGCCCCAAAACAAAGCCTCAAATCACGGTTTATATAGCCTTCTCCTGGCTCAGAGAATGTAACAACCTTCTGGACCCACTGACCAATCAAAAAGTATCTACTGAAAAGCAAGCCTCCCACCCCAGTTTCTAGGTGCACTTTAGCCTAGGGGCAGGGAAGATCTTAAAAATTTACATTCCCATTACAGAATGTAAACAGTTCAATCTTAATAAGTTGCTTATGATTTCTCTTTCCAATTTACCTTTTCATGCTACTCTTCAGTCTTGTAATTGGAAGTCAAATTTGATATTCAGCTCTGGTATTTTCATCAAAAATGATTAAAAGTCCTCTATTTCATTGAATTTATATTTACCCTTAAATTACTATACTCAGTTTTGCTAGGTAGGTGATTCTTAGTTCTAATCCTAGCTCCTTTGACCTCCAGAATATCATATTCCAAGCAATTCAATTCCTTAATGTAGAAGCTGCTAAATCTTGAGTTATTTTTATTTTGCCTACAAAATATTTGAATTGTTTCTTTCTGGCTGCTTTCAATATTTTCTCCTTGATCTGGGAACTCTGGAATTTGAAAATAATATTCCCATGAGTTTTCCTTTTGGGATATCTTTCATGAAGTGATAAGTGTACGCTTTCAATTTCTATATTGCTCTCTGGTTCTAGAATATCAGGATAGGGTTGTTTCATAATTTTTTAAAGAATGATACCTATGCTCTTATTTTGATTGTGAGTTTCAGGTAATCCAAAAATTTTTAAATTATTTATCCTGACTCATTTTTTTAGTGCTGTTGCTTTTCCAGTGAGATATTTCACATTGCATTCTATTTTTTTCATTCTTATTGGTTTTGTTTTACAATTTATTCATTTCTCATAGAGACATAAGTTTTCATTTGCTCCATTGTAATTTTTAAGGAATTCTTTTTCTCAGTGAGCATTTTTATCCACTTTTTCATTTGGCCAGTTCTGATTTTAAAGTGTCCCTCTCATCACTGTCTTTTTTTGGACTCTTTTGTCATTTGTGTTAATCTATTTGTAAAGTGTTATTTGGGGGGAGGGGGGCAGAGATCTCCTTTAGCAAGCTGTTGACTAAATTTTTTTCATGATTTCCTTGCATCAGTTTGATTTCTCTTTCCAATTTTTCCTCAACTTCTCTTTACTTGATTTTCAAAATCCATTTTGAGTTCTTCCATGGCATGTAATCAATTCATATTTTTCTTGGAGGCTTTGGATGTAAAAGCTTTGACTTGGTTGTCATCTTCTGGTTGTATGTTTTGATGTTCTTTGTCACCAAAGTAAGATTCTATAATCTGACATTTTTCTCTGTTGTTTGTTCGTTTTCCAAGCAAATTACTTGACTTTTAAAGTATTTGTTATGGTAGCAATCTGCTTCCATTATGCAGGTGCATTGTCCCAAGCTTCATGTGTTTTATGTTGCTATTTTTAGAGATATTTCTTGGGACCAATGAATTTTAGATTCTTCAATTGTGCTTTGATCAAAGGAGAGGTATTTATTCCTTTCCTAGCCTGTTATCTACTCTGTGTGTCTCCACAAGCACTATTTTCTTCCTCAAAACTGTAAGGAGGACTCCCTCTCCACAGTTGCCACAAGCTCTACTACACCTCCCTCCTCCTTGCCTCAGGATGGCCACCCAGGACTGTGACCCAGATCCAAGCATGGGCAAACAAGAGAATTTTTCCTCAATGCCAGAAAAAAGATCCTTGCAATCACCCTCTGATCAGCTGCTCAATCACCCCTCTATCTGTGGGCCAAGAGTTCCAGAACCAACCACTGCTGCCACTGTTGTGAGAGTGGGACTGTACCACACTTCTCTCTCCTCCAGGTCCAACAGACCTTTCTCCTGACCTTCTAAATTGTCTTTGTAATTTGTGGGTTGAGATATCTGGAAACCAGTACAGCTGCCAAGGTTTTAGTTCCCTGAAGCCTGCTCTGGGTTTACTGTGTCCTGGTTAGTGCTGGACTGTGTTTCTCTGCCAGCTCGGTGTAATAGACCTTTCCTGTCAACCTTCCAGGTTGTCTTGGACTGGAAATTTTTTTCATTTTATCATTTTGTGCATTCTGTTTCTCTAGAATTTGTTTACATTCATTTTTACAAGTATTGGTAGGGGTTTGGGGCAAGAGCTGAAGCAAGTGCCTTATTTTACTCTGCCATCTTGACTCCACTCCCCAAAATCTTGATATGTATAGATGTGTCTTCTTCTAAGGGGCTATCCATGGCAGTCAGATTTGATATTATATCATTTGGATTTCTCTTTCTTAAACTCCCTTAGCCACAGCCAAAATATGTGATTCAAGTCACAAAAGTCTACAAGTAATGGGAAAAGTCTTTTTTTTTTTTCAGGAGATGGTGAGTTTTATTTTATCGTGTCTGGATAGAGTTTTGATTTGCTCTCAAATATTGCAGGTTGGTGAGAGACGGGGAGAAAGCACAGATGTGGAGGTTTATTCATTGTAATTTTCACCTTCATTTTCAACTTCACAATCAACAGAAAGAGCTGTGTAATTGCTTGCAGAACTGAATTTAGAGGCCAGATTTTCTTCAGGTTTCTTTTGCACAGATGCAGGTCTTGAATCTTGATCTCTTTTGCCATCTTTCCTATCAGGATCCTTACAATGGTCTTTACTTCCTCCATCCACTGGACCATGGTTGGAGTTCCTACTTTGGCCTTTCAGCACACTCACCCCATCTGCCTTATTCTCATCTTTCCTTGAAATATTAGCTGGTCCTTCTTCAGACTGCTGGGATGTCACCTTTCCTCCACCACTTGTGGGACACTGCTTCTCTGAGGAATCAGAGCTATGTGATTGGGCAGGAGGATCGGACCTCCATTTTACCGGACATTTTCCTTTGGTGGGAGCATAGGCATCACCTTTAAGGGAAGCTGATCTGATGTAGAAGGCTTGGAGGTTGGAGACTGAGAGTCCTCTTCCTTGTTGAATATTTCATTTTCTAGCAATTTCTCACTCTCCCTCCTTCGTGTGTTTCTGCCAGATGGAGCTGTATTCCCAGCCTGTGAAGATTTACTTCCTGTCCTTCACTATTCCTGAGTTTCCCCACTTCTCCAACTTGGGTATCTATCCCGGGGCATCTTTCTAATTTTGGCTCCTCCAACTGACACTGTAGTTTCTCTTGAGTCATTCCTCTACTTCTTGTTCCCAACAGCTGTGTCCAGTGGCTTTGTCCCCTCAAAGATGGAGGCAGCTCGGCTACACTGCAAGGTGCTAGCAGATGAATTTTCATCTTTGGGTGCACTCCAGGGCTTCAGATTCAGTTTGGGTCTCTGAAGGGGGGACCTCTGTCTTCACACCTAAAATCATTTTGGCTGTAATAATCTATTAAGTTCCATGACCGAACATCTCATCTATCATATCTGTCTTCATAGCAATCTCCTACTTCTCTGGAATCATCATCCCAATGGTACCCACTAGCAAATGCTCTTCTACCACTGCCTACCCTAGAATCAAAACCTCCATCATAGTCTCTACAGCCTCTCTCATCATATCAATCCTGGCCTCCATATTGGTCCACGAACCGCTGGGGACCATCAATGTTCTGTTCTGCTTCATAACGATGATGGTATTTGTCTCCAAAACTATCATCACCCCTTGAGGAGGATAGTTATCAAAGCTGTCTTTGGCAGGGCAAGCCCTCCAGTCTGTGTTGGTTTTGTCAGAATCCTGGTTTCCATCCCAATCACTGCCAAAGGAACGATCAGCAACATCCACTTGTATTCTTCTGTTGCCTATACACTCTTCATTCATGGTCAAAGTGCTGAATAGAGAGTCCAAGTTGTCAAACTCAGCATAACTAAAACCTTTCCACCTCTCTGGATGGCTGGGATCCTGTGGCAAATGTACTGCACTGATATTCATTCCTCTAAAGAATTCCTTGATGGAATCCTCTGTCACATCATAGGGCAGGTTCCCTAGAATCTCTTTCAGAATGTGATTAGAGGATTCTTTAAATTTCCATTTTACCTTTGGGTTTCAGAATATCGGGGCAGTTTTCTCTGATAATTTCTTGAAAATTGATATCCAGGGTCTTTTTTTGAAGCAATTGGGGTTAAGGAACTTGCCCAAGGTGTGTGGGGGGGTGTTAAGTATCTGAGGCCGGAACAGATTCTGGGTCCTCCTGACTCTGGGGCCAGAGCTCTTACTCACTGCTCCACCTAGCTGCCCCTTGGGCTCTTTTTTTGATCAAGGATGACAATGAGTCCAATAATTTTTCAATTACCTCTCTTAGATCTATTTTCCAGGTCAGTTGTTTTTTCCAATGAGATAATTCACAGACTTTTTTTTAATTTTTGGTTTTATTTTATTGTTTCTTGATTTCTCATAAAGTCATTAGCTTTCATTTGCTCAATCCTAATTTTTAAGGAATTATTTTATTCAGTAAGCTTTTCTAAATCCTGATGCATTTAGCCTGTTTTAATTTTTAAGGTGTCATGTCTTCAGTGAATTTTTCTATATCTTTTCTCCTTTGGACAATTATGCTTTTCAAGGCATTCTTCTATACATTAGATGTTTATGTCTCTTTTACCAAGGCTCCTGCTTTCCTTTGTCCAGGACTGTGCTGGTGCTACTTGTGCTGTACTCTACCTTCACCCAGGTGTGACCGACTTTTCATACTCACTGTTTAGGTTTTCTCTGACATCTATAGGCTGAAGGGTCTGGAAACTGCTATTCCTTCCTCTGGTCTGTCACTCTAATGTCTGTTTTGGGTTACTGGGTCCTCATCTGTACAATGCTGTTCTCCTGTCTCACCTTGGTACAACTGACCTTTCCTGCCAACCTTCCAAGTTGTCTAGGGATAGAAATTTGTTTCATTATATCTCTTTGTGTGTTCTGTTCATCAAGAATTTTGTTAAAGTCATGTTGAAAGGTATTTGGAAGAGATTAGGGGAGAACTCCATGCCTTTACTATACCTTCTTGGTTCTGCCTCTCCATTCTCTTTTTTTTTTTTTTGTCTTTTAGACAAATACTAAAATGCAAATATATAAGAAAAGAAAAAAACATTATTAACTTAAATATCAAACTTAAATGTGCACAAAAGAACATTGTAGATGATTCAGAATACATATCAGAAGCTTTTATTTTTAGGAAAGTCTACATATTAAATATTGTGTGTTATGTTCAAAGCTGTCCATCTTTTCTTTGTTTCCTTGTAAGTTTCCTTTTTTGCTCCGCTGTGCATGTTTTACTTTCTTCTTCCCCCCCCTTTTGATCTCTTACTGGCCACCCCAAAGCTACAATTAAGTATGTATTCATTTATAATAGGCATTAATATATACATACATGCATATGTACATACATACATGCATGCATACATATATACACATACAAACATATACTTTCCCTAAGAGATTCTATTCCTAATATTTGTTTTTATCTATCTATATATCTCTTTTTTTCCTGTCTCTTCTAACTTCTCTACTTTACTTCTACCTAACCCTTTCGTTGCTTAACCTACCCCCACTCCAGCAATCCCTCTCTTATCCTTCCATTTCCATAATCCTAAATACCCTTTTTCACATTCCATTATTCTCTTTTTTAAAGTGCTATTTTCTTAAGTATACTTTGTTTCTCCTTTACCAAGCTGTTGAATTTTTTCAGGACTTTTTCTATCACTCTCATTTATTTTCCCAATTTTTCTTCTACCTCTCTTACTTGATTTTCAAAAATCCTATTTGGTAACTTCCATGGTCTGAGGACAATTAATATTTTTCTTTGAGGTTTTAGATATGAAAATTTTGACTTTGTTGTCATCTCCTTGATATATATTTTGATCCTCCTTGTTCTTTCTATTTTTTCCATTGTTTGATCCTTTTTTTCCAGCCTAATTTTGACTTTTAATTCTATGTGAAAGTGGGACTCTGGTTCCCAATTGGAGTGGGCAGAATTCCAAGCTTCATGTTTTTGTGCTGCTGTTTTCAGAGGTAATTTTTGGAATATGTAAATTTTTTAGTCTTCCAAGGTGCAATGATTTAGAATGAGGTGTGTTTACTACTTCCCTGTATTGTACAATAGTTTGTGAGTGACTTCCATCACTCTTTTCAACCCTGGAACTCTTACCAATGCCCCTGTTCCCCTGCTGTGCTATTGGTCTTGCTTGCACTTGAATTAGGACCCAGTATTGTGAACCAGATCCATGTATAGGCAATGCAAGAGTCCTGTCCTTGGTGCCAGCAAAGTTACCCCTATAAATCTCCTTCTGATCCATTTTCTGATAATTTTTGTGAGTTGAAATGTATAAAATCTACTTCTGCTGCCACTGATGTAGACACCCCGGGTGACTGGTTAGTTGGGGCCTGCACTTTACTTTCCTTACCCTGGTGCAACAGACGTTTCCTGACAACCTTTTAAGTTGTATTGGAATTGAAATGTTGAAATATGTTTAAAGTCATTATTTAAAGGTATTTGGAAGGGTTTATGGGGAACTCAGGTTAATCCCTGTCTTTACTGAGGCATCTTGCCTCTGCTACCCCTCCATCTTTGTTCTGCCTCCTAAAGGTGTCTTATAATAATAACCTCCTATTTGGTTTCCCTCTCCTTTTTCCAATTCATCCTCCATATTGACACAAAAATAATGATCCTCATTTTCGTAATTCTCTTTTCTAACAATGTCTTTCCCATATTAAAATATCTATTTGTTATGTGTGTATATGTGTATGTATACATATATATGTGTATTTGTATACATCTATATCTATCTATCTCTCTCTCTCTCTCTATCAGGATATGTATACTTCAGTGCCCCCCATTTCTTCCAGGATGAATGGAAAATTCTTTATCTTGGCATTCAATACTCCTTACAGTACCCTTTACATGTGCTTCAAAAACATATGTCCCTCCTCATTCCATTTCACTCGTTTTCACACTCTGGTTGGTGTTCTTACCAAATTTGTTTACGTGCTATCCCTAGCACATTTGCACACTTTGTCTTCCATGCTTGTCATATGTTCCCTCCATGTTTGGGAAAAATGTATATTTCTTTGAACATCCAACTTAGGTGCCAGGTCTTTCACTAAGTTTTTCTGTCCTGTCTCCTGCTGAAAATACCTTCTTCTCCTCCAGATATCTTTTGGTATTATTTTCAAGATAGTTTAATTTAATTTGAGTCTTCAAATATGTATAAAATGCTCAATTTGGGCAAACAATTGTAATGGGTATTGGGGGTACAAGAACAAAAAATAAAAGGATCCTGATGTAAAGTCCCTTGTCTTCTTTTGGGGACTGGTAAGACAAATTCAATACAAGTTGTGGTAGAAGCATTCAGTGTAGCAAAATACCTTAGAAATAAGTGAGGAGAAGGATAACACAAATGTGAAAATCAAGAAAAACTAAATGGTAACTGATTTAAGCTTCAAAGAGGGAAAACAATTCAGAAAATGAAAATAAGTATACTATTTATGTATTGAGGCTGGCCTTTAAGAATGCACAATGACTGGAGATGGTGTGTCATTGATTCATAGTAGAGAAACAGTTTGATTGCCATATAGAGTGTGTGAGGAGAATAACAAACTAAATTACGTTGATGCTTGATTATTTAGAGCCTTATATAAGAGGAATTTGCACTTTGCTCTAGTTGCAATAGGCTGCCACTGATTTTTTTCTTTAGAATAGGAGGGTGATTTAGGCAGACCTATGTCTTAGGAAACTTATTTTGGCAACAGTATGAATGAAAATTGTAGACATGAGAGACTGGAATCAGGAGGGAAGTCAATAAGGAGGTTACTGCATCTTTGACCTTACCATGCTCTACCTTGAATTATATTATTAGTGTATTGTGTAAGGAGGAGCTTTTTTAGTGTAAGTATGTCATTCCAGTGATCAGTTTGTAAGTTCTGTGAGGGAAAGTAAGACATTTGTTTTCACATTTGTGTCACTAGAAATCACCTCAAAATCTTATAAAAAATCAACACAGACTGTTTGCATCGTTGGATTGAGTTATCTGCATTTCATGTGGCCCTAATATTATTCTTTTGAGTTCTTTTGGAATGTTATTCCATACATATATCCTTGGCTTGCATAGAATGATGATAAATCTTTTATTGGTGAGAGACTTGTCATAACTAATTAACAATTGTAATGCATGCTGTAATTATAAAACATTACTTATATTTAGATTATATCAATAACCAAATTTGTCTTATTAGTAATGGTAAAATGAGCTTCCTGACCTAGATAGTTTTGAGGGATACTACCTGATTTGAAGAAATCAGTTAAGTTTTCTTAATGGTGCTAGAAATAGTGTGTGAAACTTGCAAAAAAATGTTCTGTCATTAGGTTTTTCCTATCCAAAGATCTCATGTATGTTGCTAAATATTAGCAATTAAACTAATAGTGACCACTATGGATATGTCAGAATTGTAAAATTGCAGTATAATGGGGTAATACAGAATTTGAAGTTGAAACCCTAGCCATTTTACTTATTGTTTATACCTTTGGCCAATGCACCTCAGTTTCTTCATATGTATTTTGAGAATGTTACATCTCTAGATTCCTTTCCAGTTTCAAATCTCATGATAGCAATCAGAGGGTGGACGCCTTCATTTATAGAAATTGTATATCTAGAGAAGTGATTCTACTTCCATTTTTTTGTTTTTTACACACACACACGGAGGGAGGGACAGAAAGAAGGAAAGGGAGAGAAAGAGAGAGAGAGAGAGAGAGAGAGAGAGAGAGAGAGAGAGAGAGAGAGAGAGAGAGAGAGAGAGAGAGAGAGAGAGAGAGAG
>NW_027187278.1:5670786-5694581 GCF_028583685.1 Petaurus breviceps papuanus | reverse complement strand
GAGAGAGAGAGAGAGAGAGAGAGAGAGAGAGAGAGAGAGAGAGAGAGGAGAGAGAGAGAGATGCATGCCGAGTAATTGGATGGTAGATTCCTTCCAAGGACTTTTGATTCTTCCTATTTTATACATTAAGTAGGAAGTGAGATATTAATTTTTATATGATGATATCGCAATAAGAATTCTATATTGGTGTTCTTGTATTATTTGGGGGTTGTTTGAGTAATATGTAGTAACTGGTCAAAACTATACCTATGGAAATGTTTTCGTTCAATAAGAAATATAGTGAAACTAGGTGCATATAATTTAATTCAATTCTAAGAATTGGATTTCCCTCTTGATGCTATAATACAGTAACTTTGTATTTTTTCATTTAATCTGAATACTTTCACTAGTATTTCTCTTCTCTAGGGTAGAGAAATGAAATTTAAAGTTGACTGGTGTCAGTGCTTTCCTCAGCTATAGTAAAAGATTAAACTAAAATCTCATGCTCTAACAGTTTGATATTGTAGCATCAGTATTAAAGAAAATCAGTATTGCAGAACTTCATATATCAAAATAAATTGAATTCTTCATATCTTTTTTTACATCTCATAAATAATTTTTCAAATGTCATTGTCTCCAGTATCATATTATTTTGTGTCTTCCTGTGAATTTGACTTCAGAGTAGCCCCCAACTAAATTCAAAATAACGTAGCAAATTATCTTATTTCCTGTTCACACTTCTGTTTTTCACAAGGTGTAATTAATGTACTTTTTTTTTTTTTTTTTTTTAGCAATCGGGGTTAAGTAACCTGCTTAAGGTTACACAGCCAGTGAATTTCTGGGTGTGGTGCTGAGTGTCCAAGCCAGGTATTCGATCTCCAGGTCATCCCAACACTGGAGCTGGTGCTCCTATTCGCTGAGCCACCTGACCGCCCCTAAGCAATGGGGGTTAAGTAACTTGCTCAAGGTTACACGGCCAGGTGTTTCTGGGTGGGTGCTAAGTGTCTGAGCCCAGGATTCGATCTCCAGGTCATCCTGACACTGGAGCCAGTGCTCTTACTCGCTGTGCTCTGGCCGCCCCAATTAATGTACTTCTGTAGTAATTTGTTTACAAATTATTTAAAAAAAGAAGATTTCAAGGTGAAATTTGGACCAGATACTCTTCATCTTTTTTTTACATTTATAATTGATTTTCATCATATTTATATTTGTTGACTGAAATATAACTTGTTTCATTTAATTTGATAACTACTTATGTTTAATTTTACATAATGTTTAATTTCATTTGATAAACATTTGTGAAGCATGTGCAAAATACAATGGAAAGCATTAGATACAGAAAAACATGAATGAAATAGTGTCTACACTCAAAGAAATTGTGATCCAGCTCATAGTATTTCAAATTCATTATGGATAATTCTTTAAAAGTACTTTTCTTAAATTGTTATTTTAAGTTAAATCCTATGATACATTATACTGTATAATCATTTTAGTTAGAGAAATGGCCCAACAATAAATTTCATGTTATTAATAGCCAAATCAAGATATTAATTAATTTTAATCTCCCTGAGGAGAAGAAAATTGCTTTAACATTATTATCTGCCTTAGCATCAAGAACAGTGACCTGGGGGGGGGGTGGAGTCAAGACAGAGGAGTAGAAGCAGGAGCTCCCTGATGCTCCAGCTTCCACCTTCCACAATCCATGTAAAAATGGTACTCTAAACAAACTTTGGAGCTGCAGAACCCACAAAATGACAAAGCGAAATAACCTCCTGCTGAGGCCGGCAGGAATCGGTCAGAGCAGCACTCTGACAGCCGAGCCCAGTGAAGGACAATGTGAGAGATAAGTGTGGTCTGGACTTTGGGACCCAGTAACTGGGAGGGCCTGGCTTTTGCCCCTGGGGCAAGGAGCCACTGAGATGCTGGCACAGCCAGCCAGCATCATGTGGTAGCTTTAGCTCCTGGCCTGCAGAGGGTATGGGGACCAAGCACCAGTCTGAGTGGTAATCACTCTTGCTTTAAGCTTCTTGGATATGCATTGTAGTCTAGGTGGAGGTCCTGGGGTGTGTGTCCAGCTTGCCAGAGCAGGTGGAGACCTCAGAAAGGGCAACCATATAATAACTCCTGCAGCTGAGAAAACCCCAGGTTTTGGGACAAAATCTCCCCTGTCTGGTGGCAGAGTCCTACTGTAACAAAAATCCCAGGGGTCAAGAGACTGAGGGGCAAAATGACCAGGCAAAGGAAACAAAGCAGACAGGAGATGCCAACATTAGACTCCTATTTTGGGGACAAAAAGGAGCAAAGCATGGAACAGGAGGAAGACAGTGAAGTCAGAACTCCTGCACCAAAAGCTTCAAAGGAAAATACAAGCTGGTTATAGGCCATAGAGGACCTTAAGGGGCAGATAAGAGAAGTGGAGGAAAAATTTGGAAGAGAAATGAGAACAATGTTAGAAAATTAGGAAATGAGAGTCAACAGCCTGACTGAGGAATATCACACCTTATAAAATAGACTAACACAAATGGCAAAAGATGCTCAAAAAGGCACTGAGGAGAAGAATGCCTTAAAAATCCAAATTTGCCAGATGGAAAAATAATCTCAAAAACTTAAAGAGGAGAATCATTGCTTCAGAATTAGACTGGAGCAAATGGAAGCCAATGAATTTATGAGAAATCAAGATGCTGTTAAACAGATCCAAATAAATGAAAGAATAGAAGGCAATATGAAATATCTGATGGGAAAAAACCACTGACCTGGAAAATAGATCCAGGAGAGATAATATTAAAATTACTGGACTACCTGAAAGCCATGATCAAAGTAAGAACCTAGATATCATACTCCAGGAAGTTCTTAAAGAAAACTGCCCTGATGTATTAGAACCAGGGGGCAAAATAAAGGTTGAAAGAATCCACAGATCACTTCCTGAAAAAGATTCCAAAAAGAAAATTGTTAGGAATATTATAGCCAGGTTCCCCAATTCTCAGATTAAGTAGAGAATATTACAAGCATCCAGGAAGAAAAAAATTTGAATATTGTGGAAACACAATCAGGATAACCCAGGATCTTACAGCTTCTACATTTAGGGATCGAAGGGCTTATAATATGATATTCTGGAGGTCCAAGGAGCTTGGATTAATACCAAGAGTCACCTACCCAGAGAAACTGAGTATCATGTTTTAGCAGAAAATATGGTCATTCAGTGGAATAGAGAACTTTCAAGCATTCTTGATGAAAAAAACTGAGTTGAATAGAAAATTAAACATTCAGATACAAGAAACAAGAGAAACATGAGAAGGTAAACAGGGAAAAGAAATCATAAGGAACTTATCCAAGTTGAACTATTAATATTCCAACATGGAAAAACAATAATTGTAACTTATGAAACTTTTCTCAGTAGTTTAAGGAAATTATATATATGGGCATATGAATACATACAGTGTTTCCCCGATAATAACACACTGTCTTATTATTTTTTTTAGACAGAAAAACACCAGAGGGCTTATTTTCAGGGGAGGGCTTATTTTAATGAACATTGACAGGAATGATATGTGACTCATCTACATTGCTTTCTTATACTCAACAGTATAGCTCTTCCTTTTTGTACTCATGTCTGGGGGTCAAAACAGACAGAATAATAAAATTATGACCATCAGTCCTTCTTTTCACTCCGTCATGCCCCCTGAGCTCTTCTTTTTTCCTCCATCATGCCCTTTATATCCTCCATCATTCCCCCTCACTCCCGCTTACACACCGGGTTTTTATGTTGTCCTGCCTCAGCTCTCCTCCATGGCACTGCTCTCAATGGCACCAGCAAGCAAATCACTGGGGAAGAACAGGATGACGCACTCACTGCTGCAGCTCTGATTGGATGCAGCTTGGAGCGCGGCATGAGTTTCACCGGTGGGGGGGACGGTGCATACAGAGGGTACTGTAATTGTAATGTAGCGTGTAGCGCAGGGGATCACCTTCACTACAGTAGCAATCTCAATAGGGCTTATTTTCAGGGGAAGGGCTTATTTTAGAGGAATCTTACACAGTAAGGGGAGGGCTTATTTTTGGGATAGGTCTTATTATCAGGGAAACACGGTATGTGAATGTATGTATATATGTTTACAGGTATACATAGATAGAGGGCACAGGACCAATTTATCAGGAAGGGATGATCCTTAAAAGGTGAAATTAAGAGGTGAGAGAGGAATATAAGGAGAGGAGATGGAGCGAGACAGAACGGGTATACTATCTCATATAGAAGATGCAAGGGAAAATGGTTACAATGGAGGGGGAAAATAGGAAGGCAAAAGGGAATGGGTCAACCTTATTCCCATAGAGTTTTGCTTGAGGGGGAAATGAAATACACACTAAATAGTGTATCTCACCCTCCAGGAGAGTAGTGGGGGATGGGGATGAGAGGGGGGATTATGGTAGGTGGGCAGGCTGGGGGAGAGGGAAGTTGGGACCACCCACTTTTGAAAAGGGATGGGATCAAAGTACAGAATAGAACAAGTGGGA
This sequence comes from Petaurus breviceps papuanus, assembly GCF_028583685.1. Lineage (NCBI taxonomy): Eukaryota > Metazoa > Chordata > Mammalia > Diprotodontia > Petauridae > Petaurus > Petaurus breviceps. Next base: position 5,690,093 of record NW_027187278.1, on the reverse strand, counting down.
GGTGGCATAGAAGGGAGGGCAATATAGTCAGTCTTTTACAATATATGTACTATGTTATTGTTTTGCATTAGACACACATGTACAACCTATACTGAACTGCTTATCTTCCCAGTAAGGGTGGGTGACAAGGGAGGAAGGGAATGAATCTGGAATTCAAAGTTTTAAAAAAGAATTCTAAAATATATATGTATATGTATCTATATCTATATATACACACGCATACATATATATGTATATGTGTGTATATATATGTTTATACTATTATTAATATTATTTTACATGTAATTGGGAAATAAGATATACAGGCACTGGGGCATAGACATCACCTGGAAAAGTCGAAAGTGATATGGGAGAAAATATGGGAGAGAGAAGATTGGAAGTGGGGATATCTTGTGGGACTACTATTTTGGGGCAGTGGGTAGGGAAAAAATGGGGAAAAAATTTGTAACTCAAAATCTCACAGAAATGAATGATGTAGATCAGAAGTTAATAAAGCATCTGAAAAAAATAAAATAAAAACTAAAGGACAGTGAGTTCTACATAGAAGTTGCTTCATAAATTTAAGAAAGGCATCATTCAACTAATGGAAAATAGTTGAGAAATTGCATATATTCTAGGTTCTACTACCAACTTTTTGTTCATCCTTCTTTATCGAAGACCACCAATGACATCACAAGGGCAGTGTCTTGATTTGTCCATGAATTGAATATGAGTGGGCCAGATCAGCACAAAGTTATCAGCCTCACTCTCTCTTCCAGGGTCATCAAACTCCGGTGACCACAATCAAGATGAGTGGTGACAGTGCAAGATGTACCAGGTGACCTTTGTCTTTCTAAATTAAAGTCTTTCTGAGGTCTTATTTTTTCCTGAGACTATCCCATTCAATGACTAAGAACTGGGTAAGAATTGAGACAAAGGATGACCCAATTTATCATCATAGGGATATTGATTTGGGAGGGTAAGACCCTGAGAGTTTCGGGCCAGAAGAAAAAAATGCTATTTATATTCATTCTAAACTATAAAAACCTAAACAGTGAGCCACAGAAGCTTGGGTTCAGGATCTTATTGGCCATTCAAACAAATAAAACAAGAGTGATTTGAATTTTAAGGTTGAGTCAAGTGGCTCCATTCAAAATAGCATGGACTTTTAAAAGCCTTTTTTTTAGGATTTCATTTCAAGTACTCAAAAGTGAATACTATGCAAGATAACAAGAAAATTGTCTCATTTTTAAAAAAAGAAGTAATAAAATAATTAATGAAGAAGGAGGAGGAGGGGGGGGGATATTAACATTCCATTACTTCTGCTTGAATTGGCAGGTTGGGTCCTCAGAAGGTGGTGACTAAAAGTCTCAGATAACATGGTAAAGAAAATTAATACAAAAGTTCTCCTAAGAAATTAGTTCACTCCTTTCCACAAATATAGCCCCCATTTGTTGAGTAAGTTCAAACATATAATACAATAATTGTAGTGAAGCATACAATTAAGCAATATGTATGGTAAAGTTTAACTCACAATACCTGCTTTGGAAGTCATTCTCTCTGTGTACAGACTTCATTCAGAACTCTTGTTTTGGTTGTCCTTCCTTCCTTCCCAAAGAAGACCAATGACTTCATGAAGGTGATGTAGTGACCTGCAGATGAATTGGATATTATTGAGACAGAGCTGCTCAAAGTTCCTACCACTAACTGACAGTATGAACTTGGTTTAAAAATTATGTGGTTATTTTACAGCAAATTCTTGTTTACAAAATTTACAATGACAACTTTAACATATTATATGTAATGTTTTAAATAGAAAATTTATATAATATGATATTTAATTAGGAATAGGTTGCATTTGAAATGATTATTAGCATTCTATGTGAAAGTGCTGTAGCAGCCTGCACATAAAGTGATGTTATGTTATCTTACTTCTCTATCATTTGTTTCTGTTTTGAAAGCAAGTTTAGCTCTTTTTCCACTGAAAAGTCTCTGTTTTGATGTCACATTTAATAACTTAATTATATATTTCCTTCTACTGAAATGGTATTTATATTTTCCATTTAGCATTTTATCATTATTTTAATATATTATGCTTTGAAACTGCAATGATTTGTGATTCAATTGTTACAGGAACTTACTCTTTTCATCAGTGAAGCAACACTCCCTTTTCATAGCCTCTGGGAAATTTTGCTCCACATCTTTCCATAAATCTGACCTTCCTTCCATGGCAACATTCAGTATATTACATAAGAATATTTTCTCTATTTGCTTAGTTTTATGCTGTCCTCCTCATTAAAATGAAAACTTCTTGAGGTCAAAACCTTTTTTTTTTTGTTTTTGTTTTTGTTTATAATACTCAGAGCTTAGTGCAATGCCTGAACATGTATGATATTAATAAATGTTTTGGGTACATAAATTGTGTGCTGTGAAAGACAGTAAATGGATGATATAAGTGCTAAGATGGTACACTATGGAATGTTGAATGAATCAGAGGATGGTTTACTGGGTGCTTACTGTATCCATTAAAGAGGATCTATGGAAATAAAGGGACCAAAATTGAAGAGAAGTTATAATGGGACAGTGTTCCACATTGTTGGAAGAAATATGTATATGACAATGAAATTACATAGTCAGTATCATAAGTTCAGATGTATAAGTCCAGTATCAAAGTATCATAAATAAATATCATATAATAAAAATTTAAATTGATTATATCATTAAATATGCATAAAATTATAAAATACAGTTATTTATAATTACATTAATATCCATAAATTCCCCCCAAAAGAAACTAGTAAACTAAACTTGCTTCTAGAACAGAAATATAAGGAAGAAGCAGAAGGATAACATCATTTAGTATGTAACCTGCTGTGAGCTAAATGGCAAACTACTGAAAAAACACTAATTTGCCATGAGCTAATGTTTGATGGTTATGGACAACTGCAGCTAACACCTGTCAGGACACAACCTCAGGTGGGTATCTCATTAAATCTCATTAATTCAGCTCAATCACTTCTAGAAAAAGAAACTTTAGAATTTTGAAGGCCTGAAAAATAATCTATTCGTTGAAGAAAGATATCTGAAACCCTATACTAGGCACTGGAGATATGGAGAGCTATTCAATACTTCTCTTGCTGTTGGGGTGGTGGGTAGGGGAAAAATGGGGAGAAAATTTGCAATTAAAAATCTTGCGGAAATGAATGATGTAAACTAGAAGTGAATAAAGCATTTTTAAAAAACAACTTTTTGAATAATAAAAGTCTGTGTGCTCTGGGGGTTTGTGTGTGACTTCTGAGCTAAGGGAGGGCTGGTATGTAATAGATGAAAATGGGAGAAAAAGGAAAGTGTGAGAGGTACATTGTCTATTAATTTCTTCTATCCTGTGAAGAAATCCTATGTTTTTTTGAAGTAAAAAAAAAGAATATTATATCGTTCAAACAAAGGATAAATAATCACTTGCTAGAGGGAGGCATTATATGGGAGACTCATGCATTGAGCATGGGATTTTCCTATTATCTATTATTTTAACTACAGTTGAACCTTTTCTTAGGCCCAAATCTTTCCCTTCTTGATCTTTCACTAGCATTTGTTTTTACTTTTAAATTTTCCTGTGAAGTTTCTGGCATTCTTGTTATGAAAGGAACTACAACTAACCCATAAATCAAGCATGATTAATATTGCAGATTACTAAATAAAAAGATTTTGTACAATTTTAATAATATACAAAAAGGTATTTAATAAAAATCAGCATATATATTCAATTACACAACTTGTGACTATCAGACTCCTTTTCAGTAGATATTTGTGATAAAATTAATAATGATAAATTGTGCTTCTAATTTTACTACAAGTTACCCTCACTCGCATGCTTAGCTATAATTTGCTTATTGTCCCCAAATATGATTAGGCTTCTAAGTCATACTCCAAACATAAGGCTATTCATGCTACTAACCCTTTAATTTCATCAGTAAGGCTCTCATTATGCTTTATTTTGATCCCCCCCTCCATACTGGGTAAAGCCATGTCATAAGATACTGTCTGATACCTGTCTTTTTAAAATGTATTAATTCAATGGCTTTTTCATCATTATTATAATTATCTATAATTATAATGTATTCATTATAATTAATAAATAAAATTAATCAATTAACTAATTTAATTAATATTATGGCTTCTCCTGAAATTAATTGGAACTCTGCTCAAAAAGTTCCTAAACTGTGCAAAGATTTTGCTCCAAAAATATCACTAATAGCCCTATATAACAAAGAGATTAAAGGGAAAAAAAATCATGCGTACAAAAATATTTGTAGCTGCTCTTTTTGTAGTGACATAGAACTGGAAACTAAGGAGGTTGGTATCATATGGGAAATATTAAACAAATTATACATATAATGGAGTACTCTTGTGCATGAGAAATGATAGGAATGATGTCAGAATATATGAAAGACTTCCATGAAATAATACAAAGTGAAATGAGTTAAACCAAAAGAACAAGTTATACTAAAAAAACAGAACATATTAATAACAGAACATACTATAACAACATTTATACTATAACAACAAACAACTCTGAGTTAAGAAATTTGATTAACACTATCTTGAACCATGATTCCAAAAGAACAATGATGTTACTTTCTGCCCATCTCTAAGATAAGAAGTTATAGAATCAAGTTGAATAATGAGTAATATGTTTTGGGGAAGATGGTCAGTGTAGGAATTTATTTTGTTCAACTATACATATTTGTTAAATGGATTTCATTTGTCTTTTTGCTTTCCCCCTGTAAGGGGTGAATGAAGGTTGGCGAGGAAGAGAATAGATGTTTGTTCTTTTTAAAAAATAAAGCTAGATTAAAATATATACATTTATTTCTTCTATAGTGTCTAGCAATGCTCCATGAATAAGAAGTATTCAATATTGGGCAAATTCAATTCAATTCATCTGTGCATCTTTGTATCCTAAAAAAGATAGAGAAGACGATATCTAGAGACACATAATATTTTACCTACAACAGTATTGATGTTTACTGAGATACTGAAAGTAGAAGAGACATAATCAACAGGACTGAAACCTTTAATGAATTTTGTAAATTTATTGAGTATTAAAATTATATTGCTTATAGGGAGGTTTGTGTATGTATGCATATGTGTGTATGTATGCATAAAATGAAAATATACATATATTCATAAATATATTCATAACCCTACGTGGGGTCTTCTTGGCAAAGATACTGGAATGGTTTGTTATTTCCTTTTCCAACTCATTTTTACAGACATAGAAACTGAGGTAAACAGGAACAAGAGACTTACCCAAGGTCACATAGCTGGTAGGTGTCTAAGGCCAGATTTAAGCTCAGGGAGATGAGTACTCTTATATTTATTGTTTATCAGGATAATGATTTACACTACATTTCTGTTTTATTCATAGACCCATTCTTTAGTCTCTTGAGACCTTGCAGAATATTTATAAGTTCTATCACTGAACCACAGTGTACTTTTATTATTTACCTCAAAAGGATATTGCATGGAAGTGTTTTGTCAAATGAAAGGTCTATATGATTGTGACCTATGAATAAAAATCAATACCTTTTATGTAGCGATAACAAAACACCTTTTATATGTTCGCTAGCAATGACCTGTGTTCAGTTCTGTGTTCAGTCTTTCAGAAAAGACAATGTTTACATGGTATGTCTCTCATGAACAGGACTGTCAGGATAGTGTTTATGTTATTTAAGGATCTATTGAAGACTCTTCTTTGGGAGATTTAAACTTGGAGAAGTGATTTAAATAGCTCCTGAACCATTAGAATAAATTCTCATGATCTTTGTTCCCTAAGTATTGGGATGGCTGCCAAAGAGAGCATTTAACTTTGTTTTGCATGTGTTTTGAGGACAGAACTGGGGGCAATAGGAGGAATCACAGAGGCATAGTTTTATGCCTGATGTAAGGAATATTTTTTTAAGAACAAGAATTATAGAGAAGTGGAATTAACTGCCAAAGGAGATATGCATTTCCTCTTCCCTGAAAGATTTTAAGTCAAATTCAAATGATGACTTCCAGTGAAAATTGTAGAAGGGATTCTTTCTTTGATGATCAGATATGGTTTCCTTTCCCTTAGTGAGTTAGGAGGATGTCTACTCCAACCATGGGAAGACTTCACCCAGCTAAAGTTGCAGATGAGAACAATTTGTTCCATGGAGGCAGCTAAGGCAAGCTCAGTAGAAAACTCATAGCTTGGTAAGACAGTGAAGACACCAAGGTGGTCTACAGTATCCCAGGCCATTACCTGTCTTCTTGACTTTTGTCCTGCCACTGTTCTGAAAGAGAGACTGAAGCTGACAACTTTGCACAATTCTGCCTTACTTAAATTCAATTCACCTGCAAGTCAAAAAAAATTACCCATGATGTCACTGATTCTCTTCCAAAATGAATGATGGGGGTGGCCAGGTATCACAGTGAGTAAGAGCACCAGCCCCAGTGTCGGGATGACCTGGGGATGGAATCCAGGCTCAGATATTTAACACCACACCCAGAATAAGCTGGCCATGTAACCTTGAGCAAGTTACTTAACCCCAATTGCTTTAAAAAAAAATAAATGATGAATGAACAATATTTGTCATATTCATATTTTATTTCCATATATCAACATATTTTCCTGCAATGAAAATTCACAGAGCAAGGCCATTTTATAATATTATATATACAATAAATAAGGAAATAAATAAATAACTTTAGTTAATAAGGAACTATTTTCCTTAAATATATATTAATTTCAATTAATTTATTTTTATTTTAATTAATGTATTAATATAAATAATTAATTCATACATAGTGAGAGGATTGATGCTGGCATGATTTTTTTTCAGACATAAACATTTCTGGCCTCCACTTAGGCTGTATGACTTTTCAATTGAGGAGGTATACAATTGGTAAAAGAACGCATTTGTATAATTTGTATTGAAATTTTTGGAACTGGAGAGTTAGAGATGATTTCTGAAATTCAGTTGTTGGTGCCATTGTCTTTTGCTATACTATTTGATATGCCACTATATTAAGCCTGACCTCTAGAGAATTTCCATAAAATATGGGTTTCAATTTCTGTAGAGGAGGTGGTATAAAAGTAAAATATGTGAAATGCTAACCAGATACATTGGGAGGAGATAACTGAGGGATGGAGGCAATTCACTAAAGTAAAATTTAAAGTCCAGGTCTCGAGACATAGCTAGACAAGAAGGTGTCTCATTTTTTTCCCCAAAGTGGCTAGAATCTTGTTCTCACTCATGTAGGACTGTTGAAGAATTAACAATCTGATCTAGGAAGATTGGTGAAAGTTGTCTCAATCAGTCATCTGCCTGAGAACAATTTACAGATACATGTCCAAAGAATGTCTCACATGTTCAAAAGTATAAAGTGATTAGTACTGAACGATGATCCTAAGTATGTACTCCTTGGGGGCAGGGGTACATTTTCAACATTAGATGAGGATTTTGTCATGTATATCCATTAACATTAATAGGAACTAGACAGCTAGATTACCCATTCACTCTTCTGAAAATTTACCCCTAGTATAGCTGGCATTGCATTAAGAAAATAACATATGATAATTTTCACATCTATCATTAAAGATCCAGTTCTTATTTCAGTGGGAATTCTGCCTGGGGAAAGACTGTAGAATAGAGACCAATTAATGTGATGTTTCACTCATGACAAATTTCCCATAGCCTGAGGATTAGAAAATGAAACTCACTATGTTTAGTTTGGTTTAGATTGAAGAGGGAAATAGAAGAAGATAAATAAACAGACAATTAGATTTTTGAAAGTTATTTTGCTTTCATTAATTTTGTTGTTTTTCTTTTGTCCATGCCCTTAATAAAAGCCCCTGCCTTTAGTAAAAATTTGTATAATTATTCAGTAATCGTAATTTAATATGATATGTCCATAAGCAAAGTGGGGGATGATGATAGCATCATGTGCTCTCAAGACTAACATTAGAAGAAAATTTCTCTTATGTTCTGCCATTGAGAAGGAGCATTACATAATGAATAAAGAACAATTCTCAAAGCCAGGAAAAAGTGGGTTACAGTACTGCCTCTAATAGATAATAGCTTTGTGACTTTGGGGGAAAATGTTAATGTTAACCTTTCAGAGGCATTAAACTCAAGACCTACAACTCAAGCAATCTGTAAAATTCCTACTAGATTCCTGTGTGTCACAAACCAGATCAAAATGTAATTTGGAAATGTCTAACAAAAATAAAATAAAATATAATACAACAATGCAATATAACATAGATAGTGTTAATTTGTGGTTTCCTAAGTCAATGTATATACAGGGTTCTAAGCAATTTCCCAAGACTATATAAATTACAGTGAAAGTACTAACTAATTAATTGAGGAAACTCCTTTTCACCCAGCAGTTCTCTATACCAATGAAGTCATAGACACAGGGCCTATCCTTTTTCAACTCAGAAAAAAACAGTAAATTCCATACCATAATCAGGTCTATACTATAATTCACCAATATGTAATGATTGCATTGTCTTCTGTAAAACAATAAATCTATGTTGAATACTTTTTTGAATTCTCTGCATGATTTGGCTAATGTTAATAGATAAGTTTAATTTTATTAGAATCCCATCAAAACTTATCAACTCTAGACTTTTAGAAGTGCAAGTCAATTAAGTATGTCTCCTATCATTTTATATATTTTAATCATTTCAGTTCATTGTCTGTTGCTTTCCATTTCATCTCTCTAATAAACCTAGTGTGACATGATCCAAAACAAAACAAAACAAAACAACTTATTTTAGTAAATAGTCCTTTTAGTGAGTGGCAGATTTCATTTTATTTTTGTTTAGCATCTAAAAAGGTTATTTGTTTATATGACACTTGTACTCTCAAAACTTGGTTTCAAGTTGACATAAGTGAATACAAATAATGGGATTGTACATTAATTCCAGTCTTGTACATGAAATATTTCTCAGCCTTTTATATTCTTAAAGAAACTCTGAAGTACCATGGAAGTTAAGCCAGGTTTACTATTCTGAAGCTCAAAAAAAATTAGGTCAGATTCAACAGAATGGGAAAATAACTGCATTACTGAATGTGAGCAAATGACTGTATTTCTTCAGGGTAATAATATGTACCCGCAAGAAGTCTACATTACTATGAGAATAAGAGGAAGATTAATAATTCCCGTGATGATAACAACTACTTTTGAAGCTTACAGGTTATTTTTAAATATATGTAGACACATACATATTATCCTCTATATATATGTATGTATGTGTGTATACACACACATAGTTACATATAAGTATACTTACTATATATACATATATACATGTGTAAATATATACACACAATATACATGCATAATTCATTTCTTAATTTGTGTCATTTGTGCACAGAGCAAAGCATGGAAAATTGAAATTTAAAATAATAATCTATATTCAATTGAATCTTTAACAATTTTTTTTTCTTCATAAAGACAATGATTAAAAGATTTCTTCCTTCCTCTTTTCTTCTTCTTGGTTGTTTAGTCGGTGCTTAGGTGAGCTGAAGGTTGCTTTATTTCAGAATGTTTTCTATCTTAGGAGAAATATAGATCTATTGTATCTGATATCAAGTGATTATAATGGGCATCCAAATTTCTGACATATTCGCTTTTGAGACCCACACAGACATTCCTGTGGGATTAACTTACAACATACTTCTACAGGGCATACTTAAATACCAAAGAGTGTACAGTATCAATACATTTTTTATCACTTTGGTAATTCCAAAATTATTTTATAATTTCTCTGTATGCCCACACATATGATTAGCCCCTTTCTCTATCTAAATTATTTTGCTATTATATTTTATTCATATTTTAGTCCCTGTAAATTTGGCTTATGGGTTGCGATATAGTAGCAGCTAGTAACATTTGACTATAGTTAAGGAGAATATAACAACAACAATAATATGATTAATATATTTGACCTTTTCATCTATATAGATGAGTTCTACAGAGGGAATTCAAACTGTTGCCAGCATTTACTTTTTACTTGGACTGTGCTTAGGTTCTGGAGCCCAAAAGAAATAAAAAAAGAGACTCTGACCTCAAGGGCTTTACAGCTTAACAGGGAAAGTGAAATGTAAATAACTATATTCATGTAAGATATAATTATGATAGACAGAATGAAATAGTAGTAAAAAAAGGAAGAGGATTGGAAAAGGTCCCTTGGAGAAGGTAGGCTTTTATATGTGTCTCAAAAGAAACCTGGAAAGCCAAGAGTCAGAGGTGAGGAGGTAGCACATTTTAGTCATGGGGGACTTGTACATATTGCAACTAGCTAATATAGTTGGATGGTGAAGTGCATGAAGGGAAGTCAATTTTAAAAATCAAGTTATCTCAACTAGTAAAATTATATAAATGGAAACAAAGATCTCTAATGGTATAAACATGTCAATATCTTGAAATATCATATACTTTGTCATTTTGGTAAGTGCATTGTTTTTGCAGTTTATTGGGTGACCTTCAACTCTAGATATACTTCCTGATATATCCATTTGGAACTTTATTCCCTTGTATCATATAATTTATATAATATTAGCACCTTTGTCTCTTTCTTAAGCTATCTCAAATAATATTATTTCTTCAATTATCCTAAACCCCAAGAAAATAAATTCTATCTTGTACTAAATTCTCTAATGATCTTAATGTACATAACTGTGCATTTGGTCATCAGAAAAGAAAATTATTTTAATACTACACCAATCTTCAGCAAAAAAACACTTTGTTATTCATAAAATCTTAGGTCTATAGTTTAGGACCTGTAAGGAAGCTTAGGGTACCTCCATTCCAAACTCCAACTTGTCCAGATAGGGAGAAAACAGGTTAGATGCTTTGCCCAAGGTAGTAAGAGATGCAATTACAAGTTGTTCAGCATATATAGCAAGATTCCTATAAATGGAGAAGAAAAAAATTCAACCCTTTCTGCCAGATTTTCATCGCTTCCAGATTGCAACAAGATTGTATTTTGCAGCACCTTATATCACCTTCTCTTCTCTTACTTAAAAACCATATGTTTATGCTGGTTAACCTTTAAACAGTCTAAAGCATTGGGTGAATAATCAAAATCCAAATTGTTTCATACATATTCAAGCACATACTTTTCTATGTTCTGTAACTATGAAATTCCCTGTGATCATTTCTGTTGACAGGTGGCTTTTTCTTGAAAAATATGTCCCTGTAACTTACCCTTTCAATTTATTTTCATCTAAAGTAAACAGATACATTTTGATGGAATTGTATTGATTTGTTATCACATTACATTTCTATGATGTGAAGCACTTTATTTTAAACTCATTTATATAAACTGATATACAAGCATCTTCTACTGTACCACATATATTCTGAGATAGCTAAGTGAATCACCGCAGACTAAATTTTATTTATTTATTTTCAAAGAAAGGAAAAGTGGTTAAGGAGTCCCAGGGGAAGGAAGGCCAAAAAAAAAAAATACAACACAACCAAAAATTTAACACCTGAATAGCCCATGTTTGGAAACTATGTCTCTGGGTTTAAACAGAGTTCAGTCTTAGAAGCATTTCACTTGACAATATTTTTGGACTCATTCTCCTTCCCAGGATATGCCCTGGGAATGTAAAATGTGTACCTAAATATTTATATACAAAATATATAAACCATAAATTCCAATTAATTTTCAGAGGAAAGGCACTTAGATCAAAGGAGATAGAAAAATAGTTGCGGTAGAAAGTGGTACTTGAAATTCCTCGACAGAGACAAGAGATTCAAGAAACAGAAATAAAAAGGTATTTCACACTAGGCATGTAGAACACTTGGTGTAAAGTTATGGAGAAAATAAACAGGACTTCATATTTAAGAAACTTTAAGGACAATTGGGCTTGATTGTACAGATCAAGAATGAGAATAATTTACAGTAATTATAAAAGTACTGTATAATTTTGGAGTGGTATTGTGAAGAGCTTCAAATGGCAAACAGGAGTTTATAAAATATTCAAGTGCAATAGGAAGCCCCAAAAGTTTAAAGAATAATGGAGTGACATCTACATGTCTGAACTTAAGGAAAATAACATTAGAAGCTGTGTGTAGGCTAGATTGGAGAATGGAAATCCGAAACAAAGAGAACAATGTGTAGATCATTGCTAAAGATCAGGTACACTTGCTGAGAGATTGAATTTCGTTGGTGGCTATCAATGTGGATATAAAAGAAGAGATGCAAAATAAATTGTGGAGACAAAAGCTATAATAGTTGAATGGATTTGTGCTGAAAGGCGAGAGTGATAAATAGATATTGACACACAAATCATAAAACTGAATAGCTAGAAGAATGCTTTTGACAGAAATAGGGAATTGAAAAAAAAAGGATGAAGTTTTAGGAAAATATATTTAAATATGTGATTCAGATGTGAACTCGCTCTTCAATTCCTTGTTATCCTATGCAATTTTTGCCCAAATAAAAGAGTTAATGGGGAGGCTAGTTTGTTGACTTACTTAACACTGTCTACTTGTTAACTCTGAGCCGAGTCAGACAAAAGTCATCTGTCTCTACAAAGAAATGACGGAGAATGGGAAGCAGGATATGGATGTCTTTGGAGACAAAGATAATTTTGCCATTGTCACTGCACAGCCACTGAAAGTGCCAGAGTAATGGAGAGTTTATAACTGATGATCCACACACAAAAGGGAAAGTTGGGAGTTGGCACAGTGGAAAAATCCAGAGTGGGATAATATTGTTCAATAGTACATAAAAGCTATGATGAAGTTGTTATGGAGATAATCTTTATGGCTAGTGTGATAGGAGCAGCATTTTCATGAAGCAGGATGCTCTCCTTCCATTCTCAAAATGTGGGTTTACCTAGAAGAGGAAAAACCTGCCTCTAGATCTGATTGGACTCAGTCTCCCTGATATAGCTTCCTCCCTGGTATGGTCCCCCTCTTCCACCTCCCATTACCCCAAGGTAACATGAGTTAATCCCAGGACAAAGCTAGCCCTTGGACTTGATTGGCTCCAGATTCTCCAGTACAGTTACTGGGACATCTAGGGGCCTACTGTTTCAGTGAAAAAGATATCGAAGCCAAATGTAGCAAAGCAGAAGGTGAGTGCTTCTGGATCCTCACTGAATACCCTTGCTGTATTATAAAAAAATAAACCTGCCTTGTTAAATATTCAGTGACTTCTGAGTGTCTCATTTCATTAAAAAAAACAACCTGAAAATCAAGGTACGTTAGAACTGTACATACAATGACTGGCTATGTCAGTGATGTTATGATGTAAACATTTTACACCCACTGAGCAGTTGTGTACAATTTGGTGTTATCTACCAGTTTTCTAGTGCTGGTGAGTCTCCCCTTTAAAGGCTACAGGTTTAATTCATGGTAACAGTGAGGTCAATTGTAATGACATAATAACACTTATATGGTGATTTAAGATTAGAAATTATTTCATGCATTTAATTTCATTTCATCCTCACAATAACACTTCATGGTAAGGACCATTATCGTCCAAACTTGCACATGAGAAACCGAGATTCAGGAACATAACAATGATACAGTCCCTAATAAGTACCAAAAATAGGATTTGAACCCAGTTATTCCTGGCTGAAAAAGGTAAATAGAAGGCTCAATGGAGAGAGTACAGGGCCTGAAGTAAAGAAGAATTTAGTTTAAATTCATCCTCAGACACTTATTCACACGCCACTTTTAACCTCTGTTTATCCTACGTACTAATCTATAAAATGAGCTTAAGGAGGAAGTGGAGGAAATTATTTTTGCCAAGAAAACCCCATAGACAGTATTGGTTATGTTATGGTTCAGGGGTCAGGAAGAGTCAGAGATGATTAAAGAATACAACAACAACTTCCTGGATACTAGTTCAGAAAGATTGTTCTTGTTGCTGCTGTTGCTGTTTACCCTTTGTTCTCAAAGAGGACCACAACATCATGGAAGCGATGCCATGATGCCTATAAGTTAATTGGATTTAAATTAGGGAGGGTTATGCAAAGTCACCAGCTTCACTTTCTTTTCCAAAGCCATCTGGGCCCAATGGCAAGATATAGATCAGGATGGCTAGAGATGGCCCCTGATGCAGTGGGACACCTTGACTTTTTTAAGTTAAAATCTTTCCCAGGTCTCAGTTTGCCCGAGCAAGGCACTTTCAGTGATTAAGGATAGATAAGAAGAGACACAAATGGGACTTCCAGGAGCCAAGATGACAGACTAAGTTTTAATTTGCTCTCACTTTTCTTTATTGACCTCTAAAAACCCAGAGAATATCACCTCAGGAATAATCCTGGAATAATCAGCAGAAAAGTGGGTTGGAGATTTCTATTAGCCCAGGAGGTTTGGGAGATCATCATGAAAGGTTCCTCTTACTCTGGTAGGTACCTGAGATTTCCCAGCAAGCCCAACCTCAGCATGCCAGTGGAAGATCCTGAGCCCCAGAGTGGTGGAGCAGGCAGTGGCCAATACTACTACCCCCATTTGCCTTGGCATATCCGGTAGAACCAGCAGACTCCAGTTTGGAGAACCAACATGTGTGCCAACAGGTAGGCTTCTTCTAGCACCTGAACTTCTCTGCTTCCACACAGGTCTGAGTGGGCAGGCAGCTTCCAGCAGACAGATCCCTACCCTCCACCCCATGAACTTTAGTGTGGCCCTAGGAAAATGCAGAAAAAAACACATGTGGCTTCAGCATATGCCAGAAGCCATGACTAGGACCCCAGCTCAGCATGAGTTAAACTGCCAGACCCCTACAGCTTCAAGCTGCCAGCACCTGAGATCCCAGTACAAAAAGCCAATGACTTATTCAGTGGCCCCTGTAATGGGAATGTAAATTTACAGATCTTCCCTGCCCCTAGGCTAGAGTGCACTTGGAGCCTGGGGTGGGAGATTTGATTTTCAGTAGATACATCTTGATTGGCCAGTGAGTCAATAAGGTTGTTACATTCTCTGAGCCAGGAGAAGGCTATATAAGCCTTGATGTGTAGCTTTGTTTTGGGGCTCACTTTGAGAAGTGTTCTATGATTTGATATGGACTATGGGAAGCCGTTGTCCAGAGCCCCCCGGCTTTGAAAAACCCAGATGTTGTTTAGTATGGATGTAATGGTGGGACAGTTTGGAAATCTGTCTACTTGATTTGTTTCTGTCTTGATAATTCTGTCTGTATATTCTGAAGTTCAGGGTGCTGACCTTTTTCCCCTGAACTAGGTAAACGATACATATCTGACTGATTAAAGTAAGCTTGTTAACCTATTTTGAGTTGCTTTCCTTTATCAAAGCAGATCCAAGAAACTGTGGTGGCAGCCACCCTAGGGACGCCGGGGTGTTTGCTGCTACAGCCCCTAACACAAGAAATTTGGGAAAGTACCTTCTGTGTTCTCAAGGGATAGTCCAATTTTAAAAGCCAGAAATTAGGTAAGCATCATGAAAAAAAAACATAAAAAAATCAGAAAGAGGTATTGATAACAGATTCTTTCTATAGGGAGATGGAATGTCAAAACACAAATTCAGAAGAG
This sequence comes from Petaurus breviceps papuanus, assembly GCF_028583685.1. NCBI lineage: Eukaryota > Metazoa > Chordata > Mammalia > Diprotodontia > Petauridae > Petaurus > Petaurus breviceps. Next base: position 5,674,569 of record NW_027187278.1, on the reverse strand, counting down.
AACAATATGGTCAATACACCTACAAAAAGAAATAGAAAGCAAAACTATACTAGTGGGGGCCCTCAACTTCCACCTCTTGGGATTAGAGAAATCTAATTAAAATATAAACAAGAAAGACATTAAAGAGGCGAATAGGCTCTTAGAAAAGTTAGATATGATAGACCTCTGGAAAAAATTGCATGGGGATAGAAAGGAATATACCCTTTTTCAGCAGTACGTGGAAGCTAGACAAAAACTGACCATGTTTTAGGGAATAAAAACATCACAATTCAATGCAGAATGGCAGAAATATCAAATGCATCTTTTCAGAGCACAATGCAATAAAATTGCATGTAGTAAAGGGTCATGTAAAGAGAGACTAAAACCTAATTGCAAAAGAGATAATCTAAACTTAAGATTAAGTGGATAAAACAACAAATCATAGAAACAATTAATGAATTTATATAAGAGAATGACAATAATGAAACAACACAGCAATACTTTTGGGATGCAGCAAAAGCAATTCTTAGGTAAAATTCTAAAAATTTATTCATCAATGCTTATGGAATTAAATAGAGAAGAACAAATTGGGCAGGCAAATAAAAAAAATAGAAGAACAAATTAAAAACCCCAATTAAGCATCAAATTAGAAATTCTGAAGCAAAGGACATATTAAATTGAAATTTAAAAGATACTGAAATAATAAATAAAACTGAGAGCTGGTTTTAGGGAAAAATAAAATAGATAAGCATTTGATTAAATTGATTAAAAAATGAAAGAAGAAAACCAAATTACCAGTATCAAAAATGAAAAGGGTGACTTCACTACCAATGTGAGAAAATTAAAATAATAGTTAGGAGCTTTTTTGCCCAACTCAATGCCATTAAATTTGACAATATTAGTAAAGTGATAAATATTTTAAAATATTTTTTATATAAATATATATAATACATATTTATATTTACAGAAAAATATAAATTGCCCAGATAAATGGAAGACAAAATAAAATTCTTAAATAACGCAATTTCAGAAACAGAAAAGAAAAGGAATTCAACATATCATTCATGGACTCCCAAAGAAAAAAATCTCTAGGATCAGGTGAATTTACAATTAAATTCTATGAAACATTCAAAAAACAATTAATTCTGAAATTATATAAATGATTTGGGAAAACAGGCAATGAATATGTCCTGCTGAATCCTTTTTATGGTAAAAATATGGTGCTGATACCTAAAACTGGAAGGGAAAAAACAGACAAAGAAAATTACAGACAAATTTTCATTATTTAAATAGAATATTAGCAAAGAGATTACAATAATTTACTATGAGGATAATAAACTATGACTAGGTTGGATTTACACAAGGAATGCCAGACTCATTCAATATTAGTGAAAATATCACAATAGACTCTATTAACAACAAAACTTACAGAAATCATTTAACAGTTTTTGACAAAATGAAACATCCAATCCCTTAAAGGCACTAGAGAGTGGGAAGCTAGGTGGAACAGTGAATAGAGCACCAGCCCTGTAGCCAGGAGGCCTTGAGTTCAAATTCAATCTCAGACACTTGACACACTCATGAACTCTGTGACCTTGGGCCAAGTCATTTAACTTGGACCAAGTCACTTAACCCCAAATTGTCTTGCCTTCTCCCCTCCAAAAAAAAAAAAATTAAACACTAGAGATCATAGTCATCCTTGAAAATGTTAAGCAGAATCTATCTTAAACCATCAGCAATCATTATATGGATGTGGATAAACTAGAAACATTTTCAATAGCATCAGAGTTGAAACAAGGATGAATATTGTGGAAACACAATCAAGATAACACAAGACCTAGCAGCTTCTACATTAAGGGATCAACTGGCTTAGAATATAATATTCTAGAGGTCAAAGGAGCTAAGACTAAAACCAAGAATCACCTAACCAGCAAAACTGAGGAGAAAATATGGTTATTCAATGAAATGGAGGATTTTCAAGCATTCTTGATGAAAAAATTCAGAGCTGAACAGAAAATTTGACTTTCAAATACAAGAAGCAAAAGAAGCATATGAAATTAAATAAGTAAAAGCAATCATAAGGAACTTATTAAAGTTGAACTATTAACATTCCTACATGGGAAAATGACAATTGTAACTCATAAGACATTTCTCAGTATGAGGATAGTTGAAGGAAATATACACATACACATATGTATATATGTATACATGTATGCATAGGATGATATGTGTATATAAATATGTATTTGAGTGTGGTCATATGTACATTTATGTATACCTAGACAGAGGACACAGGATGAGCTGAAGATGAAGGGATGATATCTAAAATATAAGATTAAGAGGGGAGAGAGGAATTTATTGGGAGAAGGAGAAAAGAAGAGACAGATTAGGGTAAATTATCTCATATAAAAGAGGCAAGAGAAAATGGTTAAAATGGAGGAAATGGAACAACCTGATTCTCATTGAAATTGGCTTACGGAGGGAATAACATACATGCTCAATTGGGTATCTTACTCTACAGGAAAATAGGGGGAGAGTAAAAGAGTAGGGGATGACAGAAGGTAAGATATATTGGGGGAGAGGGTAGTTAGAAACAAATATTTTTGGAAAGGAATAGGGCCAAAGGAGAAAATAGAATGAATGGGGTGTGGGATAGGATGGCTGGAAATATAATAAGTCTTTCACAATATAACTCTTATGTAAATGATTTGGGTAACTACACATGTACAACCTACATTGAAATATTTATCTTCCCAGTTGGGTGGATGAGGAGGGGAAAAGGGAAAAAATCTGGAACTCAAAGTTTTAAAGACAAATGTTTAAAAATTTGTTTTGTTCATAGAACTGGGAAATAAGATATACAGATACAGGCGTATATAAACCTACCTTACCCTACTGGAAAGTTAGGGGGATGATGGGGTAAGATATAAGAGAGAACAGATTGGGGGAAGGGGTATTCAGTAGATTTGCTATTTTGGGGTGGGGTTAGGGGAAAGACGGGGAGAAAAAAATGTAACTCAAAATGTTGTGGAAATGGATGTTCAAAACTAAAAAGAAATAAATTAATTATTAAAAAAGAAAAAGCAGTATCAAATTTTCAAATTTTACTATAAAGCAGCAATTATCAAAACTACTTGGTACTGGCCAAGAAATAGGAAGGTGGATTAGTGGAATGCATTAGGTACACAGGACACAGTAGCCAATGACTATAGCAATCTACCATTTGATGAATTCAAAGATTTTAGCTTCTGGGATAAAATCTCATTATTTGACAAAAAAAATGCCAGGAAAACTGGAAAATAATATTGCAGAAACTAGATATAGATGAACACCTTACCCTATGTACCATGATAAAATCAAAATGGATATACAATTTAGATATAAAGGTTGATACTATAAGGAAATTATGAGATCAAGGCATAAATTACCTGTCAGATCTATGGAAAAGGTAAGACTTTATGAAGAAGCAAGAGATAGAGCATATAGTGAAATGCAAAGTGCATAAATGTGATTACATTAAACTGAAAAGTTTTTTTTGCATCAAAAAGGCCAATGCAACCCAAATTAGAAGGGAAGCAAAAAGGTGGGTAACAATATTTGCAACCATTGTCTCTGGTAAAGGGTTTCTTTCTTTCTTTCTTCCTTCCTTCCTTTTTTTCTTTCTTTCTTTCTTTCTTTCTTCCTTTCTTTCTTCCTTCCTTCCTTCCTTCCTTTCTTTCTTTCTTTCTTTCTTTCTTCCTTCCTTCCTTCCTTCCTTTTTCTTTCTTTCTTTCTTTCTTTCTTTCTTTCTTTCTTTCTTTCTTT
>NW_027187278.1:5667652-5670776 GCF_028583685.1 Petaurus breviceps papuanus | reverse complement strand
TTCTTTCTTTCTTTCTTTCTTTCTTTCTTTCTTTCTTTCTTTCTTTCCCTAAGGTCACATGGCTAGTAAGTGTTAAGTGTCTGAGGTCAGATTTGAACTCAGGTCCTCTGGACTCCAGGGCCAGTGCTTTATTCACTGCACCACCTAGGCACCCCTAAAGGCCTCATTTCTAAAATATAGAGAGAACTAAGTCAAATTTATAAGAATACAAGCCATTCCCCAGTCTATAGTCAAAGGATATAAATATGCCATTTTCAGATGATTAAATTAAATCTATCTATAGTTATATGAAAAAAGCTCAAAAACATTATTGATGAGGTAGATACATATTAAAAAAAACAACTCTGAAGTACCATCTCATACCTGTCAGATAGGTAAACATGACAAAACAGGGACATGATAAAATTTAGGGAAGATGTGGGAAAAAATAGAACACTAAAATATTTTTGGTGGAATTGTGAACTGATCCAATCAAATCTGGATGTAGACTTTGAAGTCTGTATCCCAGAGAGATCAGAAAAAAATGTGAAAAGGACCCATATCTCCAAAAATATTAATAGCAGCTCTTTTTGTGGTGGCCAAGAATTTGAAATTGAGGAGATAGCAAGCAATTGCAGAATGACTGAACAAGTTGTGGTATATGAATGTAGTTGGATACTATTGTTACATAAGAAATGTTTAACAGGTGGACTTAGAAAAACCCGGAAAGATGTACATGAAATGGTCATAAGTGAAGTGAGCAAAAGTGGGAGAACAATGTTCCCAGTAACAGCAACATTGTGCAATGACTAACTCTGATAGACTTAGCCCTTCTAAGCAATGCAAGGATCTAAGAATCATAGTGGAAAATGCTGTCTACATCCAGAAAAAAAAAAAAACTATGGGCTTGAATGCAGATCAAAAGCATACTATTTGCTCTTTTTTTGTCTTGTTTTTTTAATTTTCTTTTGGCTAGTCCCATTGGTTCTTTACAAGATTATTGGGAAAATATGTCTGTTGTGAATGCTTATGTATTGTGTATCAGATTGCATGTCATTTTGTGAAGGAGGATGAGAAGGAAGGGGAGAAAATTTAGGATTCAAAATCTTATAGAAGTGACTGAGAACTAAAAAAAATGCATTAACATATTAATTTTTAAAAATTCATTTATTTTAGTTTTCAATACTCGTTTCTACAATGTTTTGAATTCTAAATTTTCTCATCTGTCCCTTAACCCCTGCATCCAGATGGCAAACATACTGATTACCCCTTCCCCAATTTTTCCCCTCCTATCTACCTTATACTCCCTTTACCCCTTTTCCCCTTACTTTCTTAAAGGGCAAGATGTATTTCTATACCCCATAGCCTGTATATCTTATTTCCCATTTGCATATAGAAAAAATTTTATGACATTTGGTTTTTAAAATTTTGAGTTTGAGATTTTTCTCCCTTCTTCTCTCCTCATCCACCCCCATTGAAAAGACAAGCAATTCAATATAGGTTATACATTTGTAGTTATGCAAAACATTTCCATAGGAGTCATATTGTGATATAACTGTATTTCACTTCATCCTATGCTGCCACCCATTTATATTATTTTCTCCTTTTACTCTGTCCCTTTTCAAAAGTGTTAGCTTCTGACTAAGCCCTGCCCCAGTCTGCCCTCCCTTCTATCATTTCACCCTCTTATACCCTTCCCCCCTATTTTCATGTAGGTTAAGACACCCCATTGAGTGTATGTGTTATTCCCTCAAGCAGATCCAATGAGAGCAAGGTTGACTCATTCCCTTTCACCTTCCTGCCCTTCCCCTCCATTGTAACAGCTTTCTCTTGCCTCTTTTATGTGAAATAATTTACCCTATTCTATCTTTCCCTCCTCCCAATATATTGCTCTCTCACTTCTTAATTTTATTTTTAGATATTATTTCTTCATATTCAACTGACCCTGTGTACTCTGTCCATGTAAATATATACAACCACATCCACATACATATACATGTTTAAACATACATATACACAGATATGCATATACATACATATACATATGTGTGCATGTGAGTGTGTGCATTCCCTTCAAACATCATAATACTGAAAAAAGTCTTATGAGTTATAAATATTAGCATTCCATTTAGGAAAGTAAACAGATCAACTTTAATAAGTTCCTTATGATTTCTCCTTGCTGTTTACCTTTTCATGCTTCTCTTGATTCTTGTATTTGAAAGTCAAATTTTCTGTTAAACTCTGATCTTTTCATCAAGAATGCTTGGAAGTCCTCTATTTCATTTAGTCACCATATTTTTCCCTGAAGTATTATACTCATATTTGCTCAGTAGATGATTTTTGGTTTTAATTCTACCTCCTTTGACCCCCAGAATAATTTATTCCAAACCCTTCTGTCCCTTAATATAGAACATGCTAGATCTTGAGCTCTCTTGATTGTTGTTCCACAATACTAAAATTGTTTCTTCCTTTTCTCCTTGACCTGGGAACTCTTGAATTTTGCTATAACATTTCTATTGCTTTTCTTTTTGGGATCTTTTTCAAGAGGGGATCAGTGAATTTTTCTGATTTATATTTTCAATACTGGTTCTAGAATATCAGAGCAGTTTTCCTTTATAATTCCTTGAAAGATTATATCTAGACTCTTTTTCATCATGGCTATCAGTTAGTCCAATAATTTTTATAATTATTTCCTCTAGATCTATTTTCCATGTCAGTGGTTTTTCCAATGAGCTCTTATACATTGTCTTCTATTTTTTTTTTCATTCTTGTGTATCAATGTTATAATATCTTGATTTCTCATAAAGTTATTAGCTTCCATTTTCCCCATTCTAATTCTGAAGAAATTTTTTTTTGCAGTGATCTTTTGGACTTCCTTTTCCATATGTAGGTATATATGTATGTATTATATATGTGTATATATGTGCACATCACCATTAACATGCAAATATACATTCTCCTATTACTTTATCTTCATTCATAGTGTTTTAGATTAAGTTCATATCCTGAATTGGAATTGCCCTAGACTGGCATAACTTTCTACTTGAAAAGATCAAAGAGAAAGAGAAAGACAGAAAGACGGAAAGAAAGAAAGACGGAAAGAAAGAAAGAAAGAAAGAAAGAAAGAAAGAAAGAAAGAAAGAAA
>NW_027187278.1:5634863-5667552 GCF_028583685.1 Petaurus breviceps papuanus | reverse complement strand
AGAAAGAAAGAAAGAAAGAAAGAAAGAAAGAAAGAAAGAAAGAGAAAACCAAATCACCTTTTTAAGCCATTCTTTTCCTCTTTTCGGTCCTCTTTTGGCAGTTCAGTTAGTCTAATTTTTAAGGTGTTTTTATTCTTCAGTATTTTGGGGGTCTCCTTAGCCAGCTGTTGACTTGTTTTTCATGATTTTCTTGCATCACTGTTATTTTTCTTCCCAATTTTTCCTCTATTTCTCATACTTGATTTTCAAATTCCTTTTTAGTTCCTCCATGGCCTGTGACCAATTAATATTTTTCTTGGAGGCTTTTGATGCAGAAGTTTTAACATTTGCCTTCTTCTGGTTGTATGGTTGTTCTTTGTCACCAAAGAAATATTCTATAGTCTGATTATTTTTCCCCCTCTGTTGGCTCATTTTCCCAGCCAACATTTTTTACTTTTGAGCTCTTTGACATGGTTGTTCTCTGCTTCCAGAGTGGAGAGTGCTGTGTCCCAAATTTCTGGGGTTTTGCACAACTGTTGTCTGAATTACATGTAGGCACCTGTCTCATAACTGTGAGAAGGATTCCTTCTCCATAATTTCCACAAACTCTTCCATGCCAGTGCATATCTTCACCATAGGACCACCATCCAAGACTGTGACACCAATTCAAACAGCACAAAGCAAGAGAATCCTGCCTCAATCACAGCAAAGAGATTCCTACAATTACCTTCTGATCAGGACTTGGTTTCCCCCACCATCTGTGGGCCTGGAGTTCTGGAAGCAGCAACTTCACTGCTGTAGCTCCTGAAGCCTCCACAGCCTTCACCACACCTGGGGCAGAGGCTGGGTCACACTCTTCTCTCATGAAGGTCCAAAACAGTTTCCCGACTGAACTTTTCCTTTCTCTTTAACATTTATGGTTTAAGAATTCTGGAAACTGCCACAGCTGCCAATTATTCAGTCCCTTGAGGTCTGCTCCAGTTGGTCTGTGGCACCAGTCTGTGCCGGCAAGGCCCTTGCATGACTGCACTCTACTCCAATCCCACTGTGATAAATCCTTCCTTTCCTCTTGCCAGGATAACTTCAGCTGGAGATGTATTTCACTCTGTCATTTTGTGGGTTCTGTAGCTCTAATATTTGTTTAGAGTAATTTTTTACAGGTATTGGAGTGCTGTGGCGTGACCTCAAGAAAGTTCCTGCTTTTACTCTGCCCTCTTGCCTCCCAATTTATTTCTTTTTAAGAAAGAAATAAGGCAAACAGCAACCTTCTGACTCTTAGTTCAGTGTTCTACACACTGCAATTAGGTGAAAGTCTCTAAATGATTCAGAGAAGCCTGTCACTGCTAATGGGTGGGTGCATAGGAACAAAAAGAATATTTAGAGATAAAAAAATTTATGTACAAGAACAATGCATTAGGGTCACAGCTAGGCAATTACTTGAGCTAGAATCATTCTTAAGTTTAACACTCACAATTTCATAGTACCTTCATTCCTTTAAGCCAATAGGATTATTTTTAGGGTATTATTATCAGCTTTCTTTAATGTCAGAGTAGGTAACCATGGTTCCTAAATGGCTATAGAGAATTTTCATTTTGATGAGAATGTACAACAATGCACATTTCTCAGTAGTGAAGGGGCCAGGAAATCTTTGATCTTTTCAAGTAGGAAGTTATGTCTGTCCAGGGCAATTCCAATTCAGAATATGAACTTGCTCTAAAACATTCTGAATGAAAATGAAGATAATAGAAGAATGTGTATTTGCATGTGAATAGTGATGTGTACATATACACACATATATAATACATATATATAGCTCTCACTCACATACACACACATATATACACATATATGCATACACACATGTGTGTAATTATTCTGTGATGGTTTGGGGATTGAGGAGATGAGAGGGTTGAGGAGAAAATGTTTTATAAAGCTTGGTAAGAGAATCACTTCTGCAAGATCGTCCTGGAGACACTTAAGGTAAAAACTGGAGAGAGGAAAATAAACATGAAAAATATTTCTGCATCTAGTATAGCAATCTTTTTTCTCCATGAAGGAAAATCGAATAAAATAAGGGAGAGTCAGGATTATTCCGCTCTCTACAACTGTAAGGGAAAATGCTTAAGACAATTTATATTAAAAAAATACTGTTGGGAGCAAATCAGATTAATGTAATTTAATTACTAAATCATCTTAAAACATCTAATTAAATAAATACATTTTGACATTCATATCTATTTGTTAATTTTTATCACTCTTGAAATAATATAAGGAAATAGGATGTTTTATTTCTTTATGAGAGCTTATGAACACATTTTTCCTTTTTTTTCATTGTGCCTGCATTTGAGAAGATTGAATTTCTCCCCAATGACACTGATGATTTCTCATCTGTTTATCAGTCTTCTGAAAGTTCACATTGGGTTGGGTTTTATTCAAATGTCAAAATTAAACCAATTAAATGAAATATGAAATTCTGTGCTTAGTAGGTACTGGGGACATTTATCTGTTTCTTCAGCTTCTTTTTGATTTGTCCTGTAAACCTGCATAAGGATGATCTTTCTGATGACAACTACTTTAGCATAGTTTCAAATTTTAAAAGAAAAAGGTATTTATAGTAGCTGTATGGCTAAAATTAAAGGTCATTGTGGAATTGTGTTTTCATTAGTATTGCCCTGATGATGGACCTTGTGTCCCTTGCTTATACAAAGTTAAAAGCAGGAAAGGTCAGAGTTATTACCAAGTTGATAAAATTGAACCACATATCTCAAAACCATCTACTAAGTTACAGATGGGCTACAAATTGTGTCCATTGAAGTACTATTCATAGGAATAAAATTACAAATCTTTAAATATTGACGTATAAGACTGTACCAATGAAGTTGATATTAAAAAGTTTAATTATTCTGAAGTTGCTTTATTTGTGTTTCCAATGGATTTTATACTGTCATTCATAAAACAACACTCAGGTTTTATATTTGTATTCATCTATAATATGACATGAATTAATTACTTCATTATAAAATACTTAGTTTTGCATATGCACAGCTTACCCTATGCTCTAATAGACACTTAGACTCTTGTGATTATAGCTTCAAATTAGAAAATAGTAGTGATGTTTTTTTTTATCTCATTTATATCCAGATTCCTCAGGTGTAAGTACTTCAGACTTAAACCTTCCATCTCTTGTTGGGTGCAGTATATCCATTGAAGAAAGCCTACTAGGGATTGGGTTTGACATCTGCCATAACTCCTACCACCCAATTCCTAATTCCCATACTCCTCGACTTTCCCACCCCAAAATTTCATCTTAAGTCCACCAAGTCCTTCCCCTGTACCCTTCAAAATAGCTCTTACACAGGCAATATTTTTTTTTCCTTTAAAGTGTTTTTCTTAAAGTACATCTGACCATGTCATCCCCATTTACTCAATAAACTCCAGTGGTTTCCTATTACCTCCAGAGGCAAATACAAAATAGTGTGGTATTTAAACCCTTCATAGCTTATTTCTCTTGTACATATCCAGTCTTCTTATACCTTATTCACCTTTATTCCTCCTCTTTGTTCCATGAATGAGACAATTCAATTATCCATTTTTGGCATTCTCCCTGCCTGTCCCCTAAGCCTGGAACACTCTTACTTCCTTCTACATACTTACCTCCATATCTTCTTTAAGTTTCAACTATTATAGGAAGCCTTTCTCAGCTCCTATTCATTTCACTGCCATTCTAATACTAATTATTTGTTATTTTATGGATATATGTAGATTTGTACATATATATGTATATATTTTCATATTGTGTTCTCTTTCAAATTGTAATCTCATGATTTTCTTTTGTCTCTGTGTCCTTGGTACAGTTTGAAATGACTGGCATGGAGTAGGCATTTAATAATTGTTTATTGACTGACTGATTTATATAAAATTTTCTTCAATGTTTATGATTAATGATAGTTTTATGTAGTATAAAATTAATGTTATGAAATATTATATCATTTCAAATATTTATAAAATACACAAATATACATTGTATAAGTATATGCATGATTTAGAAAATTTAGTAAACTTTTTCAAGCAATTGTTCTTTTTTCCCATTTCTCAATAAATTTGTAATAATAAAATGACACAAAATGATGAATAAGCAGTCTATCAGAAAGATCATCCTTTTGATGCCCATCAACACACATAATATTTACAGAGTAAAGCTACATCTTAAATAATGACATTAGGTATCAGTTATTGGGTGAGGGGAAAACACAGTTGCTCAATGTTGAAGATACAAATCACCATTATCTGTTTAAAGTCAGAAACATGTACAAAAATATAATCTTCTGAAATATGTAGAACTTTTCTTCCTGGTAAATTAACCCCTTTTTAGGAAGCTGGTTTCTGAAAATATGATATTTATTCATAGGATGGGACTTAACCTATAGAAATGACAATCTTCTGTACTTTAATGGAATGCACCTAAGGAGGACAAATAAAATTATGTTTGCCTGGTGTCTTGCACACATAATTATAAAGCCCTTTAAAGTAAAAAAGAAAAAGAAAAATTAGAAGTGCAGGAAATTAGATAGAGATATATAGGTTTGTCTCTCTATCTAAAAAAGATACATGGTAGATAATTTCCAAGTTAATGTTGAAAATAATCTATTATAGGAGGAATAGTAGTAGACATACTAAGAATTAAAAACACAAATAAGAAAATGGAAGAAAGGAGAAAAATAAAACCCATGGTCTCAATTCTTCATTCAAAAATATATAATGCATAGGCAAAAGTTAAATCATTTCTAGATGATATGTTTGAATCTATAAGTATAACTGAGGGAAGATGGTAAAGGATTATTACTGGAAAATAGTTCTGGAAGGATAAAGATTATTTAAAAGAAGTAGCAGTGAATCATTACATACTACTGAACACTAAGAGTTTTCACTTACCAAATATTCACTTGTTGAGTGGTGAATTCTCTCAGATCAAAGCAAAGTAGTTATTACTTTCTTGAATAACTTAAATGATAATGTCACCTTTCATAAGGCAAAGGAAAAAACAAGGGGAAATTCTACTCTGCATCTGATCCTTAGGAAGGAAATTCTGATTGTTCATATGGAAATGATATGAAACATTGGGGATATGTTCTTTTATCTTAAGATGTTTGATAAAGGTTAGAAAAGTTTAGATTGAGAGTTTGACAATCTCATTAGCTATGTGAAGGAACAGTTCAAAGGGATGCATAAAAAATAGGTAACAACACAGATCAAAATTCTTCAGGAAAGACAATCTAAGATGAATAAAAAATTATCAAAATTGCATTTTTAAAGCACAGAAGAAACAAATTTTATAAAGAAATAAAAAAGAGAGATGTCTATAGAAAACAAAATAACTGCACAGTACATTTTGAGAAAAGAATTAGACAAATTTTCATATGCTATTTTACAGAAAAATGTGATGGAGAGCTGTGTGGCACAGATAACAGGATAATAAAGGGGATTTTATACTAGTTGAATGGTTGGGCCCCAAGAGTTTAATTTAACATCAGGCATTTGGCTCTGTGCTGTTTAACACTCTTACTGATGACTTGGATAAAGTCATATATATATATATATATATATATATATATATATATATATATATATATATATATAAACGAAGGTATTATCAATGAGGGCTCACTTCTGGAAGCATAGAGTTTTGGGGAACCTGTTTTTGGAACTGTGTAATAAAATATAAAATGAAAAGGTTCAACTCTATACTTCAGAGCATGCCCAAGTACTTGGTAACAGTTTGCTTTTCACTTATAGAACAAGTAGGCCTTTTGTTTGTCTACTAAGCTGAAAATGAGTATAGATACCAAAATCAGTAGCTGACCAAACTATTCTTTCTCCCAATATAGATTCTGGTAAGGATTTTGGTAAGGAGTCTGTTAAGGAGTTTGCTATTCCTTGGTTTGTAGAGGAACATCAGAATTTCTTTCATTCAGTTGACAGAAATCCATAGTGCATATTAAAAGTTGTTTTACTGTCTCTATGTGTATTTTCCCTGCTTGTAGGTTCAGGAATATTGAAAATATGAAGATGAGCTACCACATCTCTCTAGCACAAATTGTCAGAAGTACAATCCAATATTGAGCATTCCCTTGGGAATCAACTTAATCTCCCCAAATAGCAGTGAATCAACAGCTGAAACATTGTCTTAAAAGTAAGAGAGTGGGGGCAGCTAGGTGGTGCAGTAAGTAGAATACCAGCCCTGAGGTCAGGAAGACCTGAGTTCAAATTTGGCCTCAGACACTTAAAAAAACTAGCCATGTGACCTTGGGCGAGTCATTTAACCCCAATTGCCCTTCAAAGAGCAAAAAAAAAATTAAGAGAGTGACTTGTCTATCATGTATTCCACATTCAGGAAGTAAGCATCCTCTTTAAATCCTGCATTACCTAAGGACTGGGGTAAAATATGGGACACTGTATCACTGTTTCAAAGATATATTTTTTGGGGGAGGGGATATTTATGTTCTTGCTTTATCTTCTCAGTAAACATCTCTTTAGATTATTCATGTGTTAAAAGATCCTAGGCTGTTAATCATTGGCTCAATCAATGATATATAGAATATAATAACAGGAAATTGATATTAGGAAAAACATGTTGTGAGAGTGAATCAAGCTGATAGCATTATAACCAGTGGGTTGCCCCTAGGATCCTGAGAGGGAGATGTAGCAACTCTCTGGAGATGCTATTTGTCAATTCAAGTGGGGGTAAGGATAAGGAACCCACGAGGTGATATGGTGTAGAAATATCACATGTATAAAAGTTGCAAAAAGTTGGTGAAGATAGGTAACAGCAGTTGATGGAATCAAATGTAATATCATAGCTCAGAAATAAATTTTCCCTTTGAATAAAAAAATATAGTGGGGGTAAGGTATAGCTCATCAACAGTTCAGTTATTGTGTGTATAGAAGTTTTGTGCATTTCAAGTTTTGTATGTGTTAATAAAGTGTTCTGTCTATCAGTAAAATATGTGAATTTAGGAAGCATTAGTGAAATTATAGTGTCAAGAAATAGGTTGGTCATAGGTATATTGTACGCTGTCATTTCTACACCAAAATTTTAGTTCTGATTGCAAAATTTTAGGGATGAGATAGAAAAATTAGAATGTCCCAAGGATGGTAAGCAATTGGGTTAAGGAGTTTCAATTTATGCCACATGTTAAAAGAACTTGTGTTGTTTGCCATAAACAAAAGAAGACAATGTGGCCGAAGGAGCAGCAACATGAGAACTTCAAGGATTTAAAGGTTTTTCTTTTTTTTTTAAGAGCTTTATTATATTTTATTTTTTTCTGTTTCAAATGCTTTATTAAATTCTGACTTATATCATTAATTTCTTCCAGATGTCAAATTACAAATTTCTCTCCGTTTTTCCCCTACCCACGGCCCCAAAATAGCAGTCCCACAGGATATCCCCTCCTCCAATCTGCTCTCTCTCATACCCCTTTCGAATTTTCTAGTGGATCTCTATGCCCCAGTGCCTGTGTATCTTATTTCTCAATTACATGTAAAATAGTATTAATAATAGCATATATATATATATATTTGAATATTCGATTTTAAAACTTTGAATTCCAGATTCATTCCCTTCCTCCATTGACACCCACCCTTACTGAGAAGATAACCAGTTCAGGATAGGTTGTACATGTGTGACTAATGCAAAACAATAACATAGTAGATATATTGTAAAACACTGACTATATTTGCCTCCCTCCTATCCCACCTCCCACTTGTTCTATTCTCTATTTGGATCCCATCCCTTTTCAAAAGTGGGTGCTCCCAACTTCCCTCCCCCCCAGCCTGCCCATCCTTCCATCATCCCTCCTATCATTCCCTTCCCCCCCACTCTCCTAAAGTGTGAGATACTCTATTTAGTGTGTATTTCATTCCCTCCTCAAGCCAAATTCAGTGGGAATAAGTTTGACCCATTCCCTTTTGCCTACCTATTCTTCCCCTCCATTGTAACCATTTTCCCTTGCCTCTTCTATATGGGATAGTTTACACCATTCTGTCTCTCCCCATCTCCTCTCATTATATTCCTCTCTCACCTCTTAATTTCACCTATTAAGTATCATTCCTTCCTGTTAAATTGGTCCTATGCCCTATATCTATGTGTACCTGTAAACATGTACACACACATTCACATATGTACTCATATGTCCATATACCCTCATATATAGACATATATATTTCTATTCCCTTCAACTACTGAGAAAAGGTTCGTCAGTTATAATTATTGTTTTTCCATGTTGGAATGTTAATAGTTCAATTTTGATAAGTTCCTTATGATTTCTTTTCCCTGTTCACTTTCTCATGCTTCTCTTGCTTCTCGTATCTGAATGTCAAATTTTCTGTTCAACTCTGTTTTCTTCAGCAAGAAAGCTTGAAAGTCCTCTAATCCACTGAATGACCATTTTTCCCCCTGAAATATGATACTCAGTTTTTCTGGGTAGGTGACTATTGGTTTTAATCCCAGCACCTTGGACCTACGGAATATCATATTCCAATCCCTTCTATCCCTCCATATAGAAGCTGACAGATCCTGGGTTATCCTGATTGTGTTTCCACAATATTCAAATTCTTTCTTCCTTGCTGCTTGTAATATTCTCTCCTTAATCTGGGAATTTCAGGAACTGGCTATAATATTCCTAGGAGTTTTCTTTTGGGAATCTTTTTCAGGAGGTGATTGGTGGATTCTTTCAACCTCTAATTTTCCCTCTGGTTCTAAAACATCCAGGCAGTTTGTTTTTGAGAAATTCCTGGACGATAATTTCTAGGTTCTTCATTTGATCATGGCTTTCAGGTAGTCCAGAATTTTTAAATTATCTCTCCTGGATCTATTTTCTGGGTCAGTGGTTTTTCCCATGAGATATTTTATGTTGCCTTCTATTCTTTGATTTATTTGTATCTGTTTAACAGCATCTTGATTTCTCATGAAGTCAGCTTCTATTTGCTACAATTTTATTCTAAAGCAATGATTCTCCTTAGTGAGGTTTTGAGATTCTTTTTCCATCTGGCAAAATTGGCTTTTTAAGGCATTCTTCACCTCATTGCCTTTTTGAGCCTCTTTTGCCATTTGAGTTAGTTAATTTTTCAAGGTTTGATTTTCCTCAGTCAGGCTGTTGACTCTCATTTCATAATTTTCTTGCATTGTTTTCATTTCTCTTCCCAATTTTTCCTCCACTTCTCTTATCTGCTTCTTAAGGTCCTCTATGGCCTCTAACCAGCTCATATTTTCCTTTGAAGCTTTTGGTGCGCGAGTTCTGACTTCACCGTCTTCCTCCTGTTTCATGCTTTGTTCCTTTTTGTCCCCCAAATGACAGTGTATTGTTGGAATCTTCTGTCTGCTTTGTTTTCTTTGCCTGGTCATGTTGCCCCTCAGTCACTTTGATGTGGTGCTTGGGATCTATGTTGGTAAAATCAATTTGTAACATCAATTTGTAAAAACAATTTGTAACATCAGTAATGATGGGGTGCTTGGGATCTATGTTTGTAACATCAATTTGTAATAACATCAATCTGTAAAACCAATTTGTAAAACCAGTCTGTAAAATAACCTTTCCCTTTCCCAGACTCAAACTCTTCCCTTTCCCCCTATCTGCACTCTGCCTATGTAATAACTTGTGACTCCTTTGTCCTTACTTCATCTAGCCCTATTGTAGTTGCCTCATGTCTCCTCCTCTCTGGCCCAAATCTCATCTCCAGGTTAAACTCCTCAAACTTTCATGTATGCACTGAAGTCACAAGTTCCTCTCAGTCAGCCCTAACTTTTATCTATGCACTGAAGTCACAAGTTAGCCTTGGTTCCCTTACATCCATCCTGTAGGCCCTGACAATGGCAGCCCTACCCTTTAAAAGTAAAAGCCTATGCCCCCTTTCACTTGCAAAATGTCCCCTAAGGACTCTTGCCCGCTTGTGTAAAAGAGTAAAAATAAACTTTTACAACTTTCACTCCAATTAAGCCTGAGACTTGAATTCTTTCCAGACACTATTGCAGGCTTTATGGTGTTAGATAAGATCAGAGTTCCCGCTGAACCTAATAGCCCATCCTCATCAACTTGACCCCTGAGCTTTTTGCCATAGTATGACCCTGCCACCAGACAGGGGAGATTTTGTCCCAAATGTTGGGGTTTTCTCAGCTGCT
Organism: Petaurus breviceps papuanus; assembly: GCF_028583685.1. Taxonomy (NCBI): domain Eukaryota; kingdom Metazoa; phylum Chordata; class Mammalia; order Diprotodontia; family Petauridae; genus Petaurus; species Petaurus breviceps. The sequence goes on along the minus strand of NW_027187278.1, from coordinate 5,657,399 downwards.
GGAGGTATTAGATGGGTGCCTTCTCTCAGGTTTCCACACACTCTGGCAAGCTGGACACACTCCCCAGGACCTCCACCCTATACTGTAATCCAGATCCAAGAAGGTTAAAGCAAGAGCGATTACCCTCAGAGTGGTGCTTGGTCCCCCTACACTCTGTAGTCCAGAATCTGAAGCTGCCAGCTGATGCTGGGTGGCTGTGCCAGCATCTCAGAGACTTCTCACCCCGGGGGCAAAAGCCAGGTACTCCCACTTACTGGTTCCCAAAATCCAGACTGCCCTGACATCTCACTTTGCCCTTCCCATCTATATGTTGATAAATCTGGAAATGGCCACAGCTGCTGCTCATCTGGAGTCCCTCTGGCCTGCAGCTGGTCAGGCCCTCCCTGGGCTTGGCTCCCAGAGCACAGCGCTGGCTGATTCCTGCTGGTCTGCTGGGCTATCCTCAGCAGGAGGTTAGCTTCTCTGTGTCATTTTCTGGGTTCTGCAGCTCCAAAGTTTGTTTAGAGTCCCCTTTTTACATGGATTGGGTAACGTGGAAGCAGAATCTGCTGGGAGGTCATGTTTCTATACCGCCATCTTGACTCTGCCTGCCTAAAGGTCTTTCTTGTGGAAGGAAATATTTTTTTTTCTATTTGTCCCTAGGAAACAGAATTAAGTAAATGGATTGTAGCTGCAAACAGAATTTGATGTTTGTAGACCCTTCCACCCTCCAAAAAAAGAACAATTTCCAGGTTTCATAGAGTGAATGAATCATTAAAGAGGTTGTGAGTTGGCTTTCAAAGTAGGTAATGAAGTATTTTTTTTCATTACACCTTACTTCTGTCTTATAGAGAATAATTCTTCCTCAGGTATATGATCAACTTTAATGACTGAGGGTTTTGCCAACTCTGAAAAACAATTGAAATTTATCACAGTTATAAATGAATAGATATTTTTCTCAATCCAAGCTCTTCTCTTTTTACGATCTTAAAAATGAAGAAACAAATGATGGTCAAAAATATAATCAAATGCAACCTGAACTTAAATATCTAAATGGCACTAACCAATATTCCTGTCATTTTTTTGACCCTCAATAAAAGTTGATGTTCCTAATAAGTGATCTTTCCCAGAGAGAACAAAGAGTTAACATATACAGCTAATCCCCAAATAAGAAATGAGCTTTCTTTCCTACAATTCTCTAGTTGCCTAATTTACATAATTTTTTTTTCTGCTAAATTTTAGATCTTTTCTCCAGTCTTGGATCATAAAATCTTTGAGGGTAATTATTGAAACATTTATCCCAATAGCTACACAGCTAGCTTAATACTTTACAAATATTGGAGAGTCAATTGCTGTTTTTTCCACTATTGTCGAATAATGGATATCTGAAATCTTAAAAATATAGAATAATATGCTTGTACAACTCTGGGAAATCTTAGCTAGATTTTCCCATATATAATTTTTATTATTTTTTTTCTCTCCTCCAATAAAGCCATGGGTTTTAATGTTCCTGGACTTATCAATGAGAAAATATAAATTTATTATTTTCCTCCAGATTTAAAAAAAGTACGATGTTATTTATTTGGGTTCTTCTTGAAATTCACTTAAAATCTTAAATTAAAAAAAAATCAGTCTCTATAGATGTCAACCTTAAGTGAGTTGTGGTAGTTCTCTGTCTTTGGCCCAATTTTGTGCAGCAATTTTAATCAACAACTTAGATGAAGGCATAGATGTTACACATATCAAATTAAGGATGACACAAAGGTGGAAACTAATATGCTGGACAATAAAATTAAGATCCCTCAAAATCTCAATGTACTAAACTAATCGACAAAATCTAATTAAAATAAAATTGACGAGGGAGAAATGCAAAATCATACAATTAGGGTTTAAATTCAGATGTTCAATACAGGAACTTCTCTCAAGAAGAACTGTTAAAAAGTAGTTTATGTGAAAAATGTTTGGGGATTTTTGTAAGCCAATAACTTAAGCTCACGCAAAAATGTGAATGTTGTACTAAAAAAGATACAGGCTACAAAGTTAGGAAAAGTTAGGTTATATACTAAGCCAGTTATCTTTCAAATTGCATGTTTCAAAACCCTATGTTAGGAGTCATTAAAAAGTACTAATGAAATTGTGCTGATAACAAGAAAACTTAGAACACTAAAGAAAACTCAAGGAACTCCAAAAGAATTCTCAAGTGATTCTTCTAATATTTTATATGAGAAAAAAATACATACCAGCAGTAGGACTTGGGACAAATTACTTAACCACTCAATGCTGCAATCAGGTTATGAAGACTAAAAGTTATAGAGAGGGTGTTGACCTGACATGATAGAATTTTGTAAAATGGGAAGCCCTTCTACTGATGAAATAACAAAATTCTATTCACACAGTAGTATAATATTTCTGTGAAGCTTTGAATATCACAATCTTAGAAGAGTCAAAATTTAAGAATAACAGAAAGACTGATGGAGTGAAAGTAAGAAAGGAAAACAGTTTCCAAAACAGTGGCATGAAAATCAAATAGAAATAGTGGGTACTAATCTATACAAGAGCACACTTGCAACAACATGTTAACTTATTTATAAAATTTTATATTATCTATATTTTATTGTGTTTCCATCATTTTGTTAAATATTCCCAATTGCATTTTAATGTGATTTGGGATGTCCTGAGGAGTATTTGCAAGCATCTCAGGTCACAGTGCTGGACATCAACACAGATTTGGGTGGCAGAATTGACATAAAAGGACAACATTAAGGATGTTTGACCAACGAAAAGTAGTGGGCTGGTCATATTGAAGAACTAAGGGTTAACTAATATTATAAATATGCCACATGGTTCTTATTGAAGTTAGATTATAAATGAAACTTAAATTCTCTTTCAATTTAGAACTTCTGTAATTCTCGGATTTTATTATATTTCAAATACAATTTAAATTTATTTTCCTTTACTGCTTTGTATCAAATATCAGATCCAAGTTTTCCCCTATCAGAGTCAAAGTTTCCTTGGCTTATTTCTTTAAGTGGGAAGAGATTAGAAAAATGAAAAGACTAATGTAGCCTCCCCTCTATTCCTTGTTCCTTAGTTTATATAAAGTGTTGGCAAATTGATTATTTAACTTCAAAACTTCCTTAGTTTACAAATTACAGGATGTTTAAGTGAACTTTGGACAGAAAATGAAGGAGCTTTTAGATAGTTTCATTACTATTCTGAAAAAGACTATTGAATTCACTTAAGAATGGGCTTACATTGATGACCTAGTCTGACAAACTAGAGCACTATTCTTTACTCTATCACTTTATTTCTTTCTGCATACCAGGCTATGGATAAGGAAATAATAACAAGGTCTAATCAACTTGCCATAGCTATATAGCACTTTTTTATTTCTCTTTAATGAGAGCTTTCCTCAAAGAAACAGAACATAGTAGCTTAGAGCAAACAATGAATGAAACATTTTGTGGTAAAAAATCATTGCACAACTGATGGCCACACCTGAAAGTATGCATTTATATTTTCCCCAAAATGCATTTAATGTGGCATAGAGAAAGGCTGAAAGTATATCAGAGTACTCAGACTAGGATAAAATGAATCATATGTTACTGCCAAAACCCTGTAAGCTTACAAAAAAAAAGGATCTGTCAAGTGTGTGTGCCAAATACTGTTTCTCTAATTCACTGTGGAATTCAGATTATCTATTGAAAATCTGGTCATTCACCACCAACATAAATGGGTTTCCTCTAATGATTCTGCTGGTTAAGAAGATGAATAAGATACTTTCATGTTGAAAAATTATATGAGAGACTGCTGTGTGCCTTGAATCCATCATAGGTTTCCTGGAGTCCTAGCAATTAGAGATGGAAAAGGACTATTTGGTCATTCTTCTGTCTGGGCAGGCTTTTATCCTACAGCAAATTCTCTAGTGCTTTGTCTAATCCAGTTTTACATAACTCAAATGGAAAACTTGGAATACTATCCTGTAGTCTAAAAGATCTTGCTTCTGGGAATTATTATGATGATAATAAGGATACATTTGCTTTGCTTAATTTCCCACTAGTTCCAGCTGAGCCACCTGGGATCAGCCTCAAGCAATTTTTCTCCCTTCTTGGTCTTTCCCATTCAAATTATTGTATGTGGCTACCATGCTCATCCTAGCCCATTTAATCACATTTGGCAAAGCCATATGTAGATCTTTTAAGGATCTTCATTTGCCAATCCCTCTAGCTTGAAAAAAATAGAAAACTAGCAGATGGTGGCAAATGTATTTTAAAGTAAAGAATCAGTGATATTTATCTGAAAATTCCTTTTGAGTTTCTTAAGTAGAACAAGCAATTGGACCACTTTATTTTGGTGTAGTGTCACAAGTGTTAAACTTGAGACTTCGACTCTGATTCTAGTTTCAGTACTTCCTATCATGGTAAAAGTGAACAAATCACTCTATTTCTCTTGGTGTTATGATGTCTACTATTTCAAATGAAGGTACCACTTTGTAGAATCTGATTTTAGGAAAAATTAGGATTAAATGTTATAAAAGTTTTAAAATTAATGGCAAGATTAATACCCTTATTGAAACAAGAAAGCTAGTTTGTAAATAATCCTTATAGAAACTCTTAGCAATTCTGATTTACCTGTAAATTTTGAGAAAAGCAACAAGATTATACTGTTTTCTCTAAGGAGTATGTACATGTGTAAGTTTAGATTACAAATTAATATAGAATTAATTATCTATCATATGTTCTCAAAATTGGACTAAGGATTTTACATATGAAATTGTGTTGATAATGATAAAGAGAAATTATTTTCTCATTTTCATATTATCTCTTTGATTATTTTAAAAGGAAGAACAACAGACCATAAATGAGCTTCCTAAAGACAAAGCACCAGGAACAGATGGATTTAGAACTGAATTCCATCAAAAAATTCAAAATTGGGGTAGCTAGGGGGTGCAGTGCACTTGCCCTGGTGTCAAGAGGACCTGAGTTCAGATTTGGCCTCACACACTTAACACTTACTAGCCATGTGAGGTTGGGCAAATTACTTAACCCCAATTGCCTTGCCTTCCCCCCCTTAAAAAAGGCAAAAAAATCACCTAATTCCAATATTGAGTAATGGGTAAAGAAGTGATCCTACCAAACTCATTTTATGATGCAAATATTATATTGATACAGAAAACCAGGAAGAGTAAAAACAAAGAAAGAAAATTATAGACTGATTTCATTAATGAATATGGACACAAAAAATAATAAAGAAAGGACTAGCTACAAGATTTCAACAATATATTACAAAGACCATCATGACCAAGTGAGATTTGTACCAGGAATATGAGGTTAAATTAATAAAGAAAAACTATTAACATAATTATGTAAAAAATAAAAGTAGCAAATCATGATTATATTAATCATTGTAGAAATCGCTACAGACTAATTATAACACACATTTTTAGGAAAAAAATGAAAACGTGTGTATAATTGGGTTTTTTCCTTAAATTGATTCTAAAATTGATTTATTTTGCTGGGGGTAAGAAAGAATCCTTTCTACATAGATCAGTTGTGAAACAAGGATGCCTACTGTCACCAATATTATTCAGTATTGTATTGGTATTTCTAGCATAGTAATCAGAAAGGAAAAAGAAATAGAAGGAATCAATATAGTAAATGAGATAATAATACTATTTCTTTTAGCAGACAATAGATGGTATACTGGGAGAATTCCAAAGATGACTAAAAAGTTAGTTGAAACAAATAATACTTTTAGATATATTACAAACAAAATCACCAAAAACAGATAGTAAGAGATACCCCATTTAAAATAACTCTAGATAACATAAAATACATGGAAGTACATCTGTCAAAACAAACCTTGAAACTATAGATTATTTAAACGATAGGGGAAATATAAATTATTCATGGGTAGGCAGGAACAACATAATAAAAATGAAAAACAAAAATAGAGTACCAAGGGAACTAATAAAAAACAAAGAATGAAGGTATATCAGTAACTGATCTTAAACTGTACTGTAAGGCAGTGTAATGGTAATGAAATTTGAAGACCCCTTTATATTGGAAAACTAATAGATCCTTAGCACTTAGTGTCAAGGTAATCATATCAAGGCTCTGTTAAAGAAACAGAAGGTATGAACCCCTGTTGCTGATGCAACAGGAAGGGGATGAACAGGGAGGAGCTAATATGTATGGTATGAATATGTAAGGAAGAACACAAGTTGGACAGGCAGAACTTGTTGGGATAAGCATTGTAGAGACAAGGCACCTTGAGAGAGAGAGAGAGAGAGAGAGCGAGAGAGAGAGAGAGAGAGAGAGAGAGATAAAGAGAGAGAGAGAATTTCTCTCAGTATACATCTGCAGGATGGGCTGTTACTGCTGGCCTGAAGAGTGAACTGAGAATTGAGAAGAACTGAGAAGAGAGATGATAACTGAGAATGGACACAGAACTTGACTTGTGGTGGCAAGACTTCCAAAGGCTAGCTGTAGCTGCCAAAGACTGAAGAAGCATAACTGTGGTTCTGGTACTTTGTACAAATTTCGTTGTGACTTTGTTAATGTTATGAATGTTATTGTGGCTTTTGTAAGCCTTGTATTCCCAGGAACAGAGACTGTGAGAGATTTGAGGTGGGCTGGACACTGAAAGCTTCACTGTGGAGCAGGAACTGCATGCAGAGCTGGACATGGAGCTGGGAACCTTTGAACTCAGGTGGCAGTTGGTTAGATTCGTGCGGGAGCTCAGACTACGGAAGAGGAAACACAAAAGGTGAAATCCTGCCCCAAGTCAAGATGAAAAGACCTCTCTATGGGTACTGATTACTGACTGATTAAATTGACTGGGTAGTGACTGATGAAATTGTAATGTATTTGTGACCTAGGGGTAGATGGCTTTTGTACTGGCCACTTCCCCTTAAAAGGGTACTGAGTAATGACTGTTGCAGTTGTGACTAAATTGCATCCCATGGATGGAGAACTTTGCCTTTGTACTTTGTGACCCTTAGCCTCCTTAAGGATGATTGAATGATTGAGTTACCAAATGATTGTACTTTGTTTAAAACTATGTGACCACTTTCTTGAATACTATATGGCCATTTTAGTGATAAGTTGTTGAGTTCTGACATGGTGAATTCTGTATTTTGATTTTCTGTGATAAGTTGTAACATTCTGAATGCTGTGCTTGATTTTCTGTGAATGTTTTGCTCTAATTTGTTATTGAATAGAGTGTTCTCTATACTATGTAATCAGAACCTTGAAAGCTGTTCCCAGCAGCAGTCCTCTGAAAAGCTGCTTGCACTTGGCTTTACAGACAGTAATTATGAAAACTATCTGGTGCTGGCCAAGACACAGAAAAGTAGCACATCATTTAAAAAATGGTCCTTATATCAGGTACAGGATTTAGGTGAGGATAGAAATAGCAAGTGATATATAAACTGAAATTTTCTGAAGTTTCAAGATTGAAAAAAGAAATGTAAGTGATTGTATTAAATTATTTTGTCAGAATTATATAGGAAGCTCTATATTTGGAACTAGAAAAGCAGAGTCCCCTTTAGAGCTATTACAAGAATAAAGTCTGCTGTACAAGAAAAAATAAATTCTAGAAAACACATAACTACATGATTCACCTGGACCTCAAAATATTCTGACTAGATGAATATTGAGAATAGGTTACTAGGATACACAGAGACATGTTAGTTAATATTGGTGATAACTATTGCAATACTTTGGTATTTCATTTTAAAATGTTTATGTTTAAGTTTTATTGGTTACATGCAAGTCTCCCTTCTCAGAACTAGTCAACTGGGAGCCCTGTAAGCATCTGTATCTGTGTGAGATCTATTTCTCATAATGCAATCATAGGAATTGTGAACAACAACAACAAAATTATTGCATTGTTTGAACCCAGCCTTGTCTGACTGAGAAATTTGACCATCTCTATGTGGTCTTTAGAGACTCGACTCAGGATCCATCTTATGCTGACCAGAAACTCAGATTCAAAGATTAATTCTAGGAATTTTCTCTAAGGGTTCGTATCAAGTCCTTCTGACTACTCCCATATCTGTCAAACTATAGACTGTGGACTCCTGGAACATCAGAAGAAAGCCCTTTATTCTGAGTGGACAAAAGATTCCTCCAGCGACCTCAAGGTTCATCAAATATAAACCCAGAAGCAGTCAATATCAAGATGAGATAGCTGTCCCAAGATTCTGGATGAAGGCTGAATTATTCTGTCCTAGTTTGCTTTTGTTTGGTGTAGGCGTGCACGCACGTGTGTGTGTGTGTGTGTGTGTGTGTGTGTGTTTTCTCTTCCCTTTTGTTATGTTTCCAACCCCTCGGTCCTCATTCAAGAGATTGTCAGAATTTTCTCCCTCTATATTCTTGGTTCTTCTCTCTTTTGTGCTTGTAAGCAAACAGTGGCAAACAATGATACCTGGGACACAGTTCTTCAATGTGTCACTTCAAGGAACTGACCTCCTGGTATATAAATGTTAGTCCTGGGCCAACTCAACTCTTGTTGCATCTTGGCTTCTATCTCCCTCTCTCTCATTTCCAGAATGGTAAGGGTTCTTTCAGACACCCCACCCCTTTTGGCCAAATGGTAGAACTATCATGATATTAGGAGGCACCCTATTATCTAAAACTAAGGTCCAGCAAACAGGATGTGCCTTGAGTTTGGCATAAAAATAATCCTTTGTGCCCACCCTTTCACCCTCAAACAAAGGAAAATCCAAGAATTGTTTCTGATCATGAAGCCCTGCTATGAATGAAACCTGTCACAGTGTTTTTGTTACCCCTCACTGTCAGAGCTACAGCTGACTATGTAGCAATAGCCATAAATATTGAGATTTTCACATATTCTATCAGGCTCCCCTCAATACTGGGGGAGGGGGCGGGCTCCAACACATTTGTTCTTGCTTGCAAAGTCATTTCTCTCACTTTGAAATTAAACTTGTGTTTGCTTTTTGACTCTCCAATCTCTGGCCTGCTTTGTTCAGTTCTGGCCACCCACAGGTTAGAGACTGGTTCCATCAAATTGACAATTGCTAATGCTTAGGGTTGGGGGTGGGGGGTCAGCATGGTGATTCTATATCTTTGGTTCTTGTTCTTACCTACCCATAAAGGCAGTTGGACTTGTACCATGAATGTTGTTGGAAGAGTGCACTAAAAATTGTGATTTTCATGTATATTTAATGTGCCCAGTGTCTAAAATAGTTACCTGCATATATTAGACACTTCTTCAATATTTTCTGAATCCATACATCCATCTGTCCATTCATTCCTTTGCTAGTTGTTGGTCAGTAGCATATGTCAAACCTGAAGAGAACTAGAGTTATTCACATCATGTCAAAACATAATTAAGCTCTAGAAATGAAAACAAGAGGTATTCAAAATAAATGAACTGACTAATTGCATTCAGTGAACTTTAAGATAAAAGAGATTTTATGAATCATCTAATCTGAGTGCATTTTATTATTCTTAGGATGCTTGAAACATTAATATTGCAGACCTTAGAGACAATAAAATAAAATATCTTCATTTTACAGATGAGGAAAGAGAGACGTCATATTAAAGACCTGCCCAATGTCATGAATTATCTTTGTGGCTCCAAGACTAGCAATCTATCCACCATGCAACCTGGCTGCCTCAGTTAATGAAACTGAGATTCAAAGATCTAAAGTGGCTGACAGTAATCTATCGTGAGACAGGTAGTAAAGGGAAAGGCTGAAATTGGAAGCCAATCCAAACTCTCTCAGATCATTCAATATCAAAATAATTTCATTTTCTTAGTTAAAACCAGAAGAAAAAAAAAACAACATGAAAATAGGTGCCAGAGTTTGGTTATATGTCATGTATTAGGTTTTATTTAAATGGAAATTACTTTCTCATTTAACTGTTAAGAAAAAATGTATAAATTTGTACAATCAATTCTGTCACTTGTCCTAAGTTTTGACCCCAGCTGTTTAGTGGAATGCATATGGAAATTTATGTGTCAAAACATTCATTGTTACAGTCGAGGACTGAAAGAATATTACTGCTATCCTGAGCACTAATTATACAAGCTTGAGGATCAATTCCTTCTGGCTTTATTGAAAGAACGACCAAAGTGACAAAATGCCTCAATCCACAGGCAGATTTATTAGGGTAGAAATCTCTATTGCATTGTATTTAATTAGCTCAGCATTCAGAGAAAACCTGGTGGCAGAAAAAAAAAACCTCATTCTGAGACAGAACATTGAACCATGCTTCAATTTGGTGAAGAGAAACAAGGGCACTTTAGAAAATTAACTGCTCAAGTAAGTAAAAAAAATACAGATATCACATAGTATCTTTAGCTTATGAACTTCTACCTACAACTATACTGTCTGACTTCTATCTGATAGGTTCAAGTAAGAATATTAACTTTTAGAAAATGGAGAAGTTTCTTTGGCATGAAGCATCACTAGAAAACGGGTATTCCAGCTTCAATTTTTGGAAAACCTTTAAAATTTGATTATATTACTTGATCCCATGTTACTCTTACTATGCCATACCACTCTAATATTGATACTGAAAACATAAATGTAATATACTAGAGTGAATTAATTTACAACTAGATGAGGAAAGGTAGGAGAATCAAATTCCTGTTAGGTTCAGTTATAAAATATTAAGTTTTGGCCAGTTCAAAAAGGTCACAGATTAAAATATATATCTTGGGGGCATATATTTTCTTTTAAAAAAAGCAAATAAAAAGAAAGAGTTCCTTAAAATATCTTTCCTTGATGATATTGATGTTACAAATCTAATTTTAGTTTTAAAAAGAAATTACTTTTCTAACATTCTTTTTGATTCTAAAAATTTTTTAAAGGAGATCTAGAGGTATTTGTGAAGAGGTAGAGCATCATTCCTTCTATAAACTTCAACAATGTCTCTGAAATGTAGATAAATCATGCTTTGTATGCATGTATAATGCACATAGCAATTGTTGAATGGAATGATTTGATAAAAGATCCAAGCTGTATCGATGTGACTTGTCTTCTTTTAGAATCTACAGGTAACAAATCTGTTTCTTCTGGTAGGTGGCATAATTATATTTTGAAAGCATGTGGGAAGTCAGAGAAAGACTAACAAAATGTGAAAAGACAAGATTGGAGAATAGTAATAGCAGAGTTCTCAGCAGAACAAAGACCACTTACTACTTATGAAGTTTACTCCATAAAAATTTGAAAATATATAGCAGGAAAATTGCTTTTGATATTTTCACAGGAATGCTGATATGCAGAAAATTATCACCAATGTATAAACAACAACTCACCATTGTGTTTCATATTCGTTTTAAGAAAATAACTATAATTTAAAGATCATTGTTCTATCTTTATCTAACAAAAAGGTTTGTGTCTTTTAAAACCTGAAGCTATGCTTCCATATAATTTAGCAAAAGTTCACTCCAAATTTCTCATAAGAAGTTTTTGCTTTGCCACGGTGAGAAATATTCTGTAGGTATAATTCTTGTACATGCTTACATAAATGTTTTCTCTGTCATTAGAATGTAAGCATCCTGAGAACAGTGGCTACTTAGGCCTTTCTTTTTATGCCCAGTTCTTAGCACGGTGTCTGGCACATATTAAATACTTACTAAGAGAATGTTGAGTAAATTGATTCTTTAGAAAACTACTGAGTTGGGCAGATATATTTAGTATTACCTTGAAACTTGTGGCACGGTATATAAATATAATATTATTTATATTATTTGTGCGTGGTAGTAAAATAAGTACCACAGGGAACATGCAAAAATTTCCAAGTTGAGAAGTAATTAAATCAGAGACTTGAACTAGGTAAAAAAATTGATCTAAGGACAACATGTAGACTGAACTATTTATGGTCAAAGTGATAAACAACAGAATATGTGAACACATGGAGATTTAAAACCTATTCCTCTTATTGTTACTGGCTCCGTTCTCAAGAATCAAATATTCCTAACCAAATCCCTCCTCCACATGCAAATACATAAAATCAGGTATTGTGTTCCCCCTGATGGGTTAAATATCCCCAATAATTTCAACCAATCCTTATATGGTGTAGGAGAAAGGGAATGAAGAGAGGAAATAAGCATTTATATAGTACCAACTGTGTGTCAGGCATTAGACTAAGTGTTTTGACAAATGTTTTCTCATTTGATGCACCCTGTGAAATAGGTGATATTATTGTACTGATTATATAGTTGAGGTAACTGTGGCAAACATGAGCTCAAGACTTTTCAACATCTTGCATGTCTTTCTCTGAATATTCTTCAGCTTATTCATGATTCCCAGCAATGATTCCAGCATTCCAGGTAAGATGGTAAAATATTGTACAGTTAATATTTTCCTTTCCTGTAAGCTATGTTTCTCTTAATGTAGACAGAGACCACATTAACTTTGATGACTAATGTATCACATTCCTCTCCCTTTTCTTTCTCCTCTCCCCTTCCCTTCTCTTTACTTATTTCTTCTCATTTCTTCCGCTTTAGCCTCTCATCCTTTCTTTTCAATCAGCTTTTCTTATCTTACTTACCTTCTACTGGAGATCTTTACAACCCTCTCATCCTGCACCTTCCCTCTGAGATAAAGTTCCACTTAAATGTGTATATGTTTAAATTATGTATGGACAATGCAAAAAATTTGCATATTGTCTTTCTTATTAGAATGTGAGCTTGTGCATTTCAGGAACCATGTTTTTGCTTTACTTAGTGTTTCCAGGACTTAGTATATATCCCAACACATAATAAATACTTAAATATTTCCCCCTCATTCCTTTATTAATACTGTTCTAGAGCTTAATATTTTTCATTACTAATATTAAAATTAGGATCATGGGAACATGAATATTTTTATAAATGATAGAACAGATGTGACAGGACTACTCTTGATTTTATTGATAAGGAAAATGAGACACAGATAGGGTAAAGGATTTTTACAAGGTCATCCATATAATCAGTGGCAGGGGAAGGATATGAACCAAAGTTTACTGACTCCAAATTCACTTTCCACTACTCTAAGAGGATATGACTAGATAATCTCAATGATCTCTTCTAGCACTAGTTCTCCTAATTGTATAAATGAGTGGAGTGGTAAAGTGTATAGGATCTAAGTGGAAGAAGCTTTCTGGATAACCAGGCACTCACCTGGACTAAAGCCTGTCTAGTTCAAGCAATCCAGAAATTGCTGAAATAACAGTGCTAAACCAGAAAGGAGGAGGTTTTAGCAATCTAGCATATTCCAAGTTTAGCAAATTATGTATTTCCTTAGCAATCACACACTTTGACCTTAGTTGCCAAAGTCTGTTCAAGATACTTTAAAGATCATCTTTGTGATTTTATTTAATATAAGAAATATGGCTCTTATTGTACATTAAATTTGTGTGTCTTGTTATCCCAGTTTCAACATGAGCTGCAGAACTTCAGATCAAAGCATAATGAGACTATTTTGGCCTTATTTTCAAACTCCATTAAAACCAAAAGCAGTGTTGGTATATTTGAGCAACCCCAGTGAGATTCCCAGCTTAGGAGATCTGTTTCACCTTACATGAAAAATACAATCCCTGCAGGATATTGAGGGATACAGAATAATAATAGAATTAGTGAAGGCAGAAATATGCATATGCATGACCATGCTGATAGAAAAGTGAATTCTTTAAACAAAATCATAGAAACAGAGAGCAACCAGCTGCTTTTAAATCATACTTAAAACACCATATCAAAGAATATTCTGCTTTAGTTCAGGTAAGTAAAATTAGATTTCCTAGTGGGACTCTTTTTTCCCCTCTTCTTTCTCTTCTTATCCCCCCCCACCCCCTTTTTTGGTATTCCTATCACGTTAATGAAAGGAACCCTCTAAATTATTCACTTGTTGCACAAACCATTCTTATAGTCTTTTCTTCCCAATTTCACACAAAATTTCTATTCTCATAAAAAAACATATCCACTTCTCACCAAAAACACTTTCATATAAAAATCAGGCATACATTTTCTGCTTTTAATCATTTAAATGTCTAACAAAGGTTTGAAAAAGAATTATTTAGGAGATGTCTCAAAACTTCCTTCTCTTTAATGTGTAAAGAATTATAGAAAATGCCCATCCAGAAAGAAAGAACTTTTATAAACAACATTGTAATTTGATTCTCATAAAGGTCATGTGACATAAAAATAAACATTTAAGTTATTTTTTTTTATTTTGGCTGATGAATAAATTGACAAAGAGAGATGATGTGACTTGCTTCAAATAATAACAGAAAAACCTCAGTTGGACATCATCTTATCGGTTATCTAGTTAAATCTTTATTCTGTTGAGGAATCTCATCTACAACATCATGCACAAAAAGAAATCCAAACTCCTTTTGAAGAACTTAAATATTGGGGAACTCATCACTGAAAACAATTCATTCAACTTTGGATTGTTTCGCATATTATTATTCAGAGAGCTTGTAATTGGTGCAGCCTAGACTTAAGCTTTGGTCAGTCTTCTATGCCTGAAGCTATATTACTATTAAAGAGAGAAATAAAGAGATTTTAAGTTACTTGTCCAGATTTACAAACCTATTAAGTTCAAGAAGCAGGATTCAAACACAGATTGTCCAATATCACACTTCTGTAGATGCATGTGTCTATGTATGAACCATACTTTGTTAATTTGAATATGAATGACGTCCATAGTTCATTTCATCTCTCTCTTGCTGTCTTCCTTCCTTCCTTCCTTTTTTCCTTCCTTCCTTCCTTCCTTCCTTCCTTCCTTCCTTCCTTCCTTCCTTCCTTCCTTCCTTCCTTCCTCCCTCCCTTCCTCCCTTCCTTCCTTCCTTCCTTCCTTCCTTCCTTCCTTCCTTCCTACCTTCCTTCCTTCCTTCCTTTCTTCTCTCTCTCCCCATCCCTCCCTCCTTTCATCGGTGCCTCTGTCCCTCTGTCTCTGTCTCTGTCTCTATCTCTGTCTCTGTCTGTCTGTCTCTCTCTCTCTGTCTCTGTCTCTCTCCCTCTCTCTTTCAATTTGCTTATGTGCCTATTGACACCCTGTTATACTAATTAACTAATTTTAATCCTGGATATATTATTGTGGCACCCAAGTCAATATGGTTCCCTCCTCTGTTGCTTTACGGAGGTTATATTACCTAAAAACTTGTGAATGCAATCTAAATCATTCTCAGATATCATTTAGAAAAAATAATCATAACATATAGATAGAGGTATTACTCTCTAAAATTTAATTTACACTCATATTTTAATCGCAACCCTCTGGTCTTTTTATGCTTAAATCACAGTTCAGGAAACCTTTAGATAAAGAAGCAGCAACATGTAAAATAGTAGTTATCAGACAGGCACCAGGAAAGGAAAATGAAGAAAAAATAAATCTTTGCTTGGAATGTCCCTCTTTTCTAGAGGAAGTAAAGGGGTAAAATTGTTTTTATTAACCTGAGTTTTGTGTTCCAAGATAGCCAAAGTGTCTCATCAATCTCTTCCCCCTTTCCAAAGTTCAACTGCATTTTTTCTTTCTACTTTTTCTCATTGTCCTATTTTACCAATTCTTTATGTCTCAACTCTTGATGTACTGCATCCTTATTCTCTACTTCCAGACCTTCAAAATCTCTCTGGTTTCAAACAGCTGATGCTTTTATATTAGCCCCAGCCCAGAGGTTATGAACATGTAACTCAACTAATGCAAATGCACATCATGTCAGAGCTAGAGAAGTTCTAAAGATGTATTAATAAAGATGATTATATCCTATAACTTACTAAAAATGGACTACGTTACCTACCTATGTTGACTCACATGTTTACTTTTCTATTTGCCAAGTATATGGTAGCTGGCTGCCCTGCTATCAGATTTATGTGAGGTTTCAAAGAGAAAATAGGGAGAGAAACTCACTTCAATATTCTAAAGAATTACTCAATGAGTTTGGCTAGATGGTGCAGTGAATAGAGCACCAGCCCCAGAGTCAGGAGGACCTAAGTTTAAATCTGGCCTCAGACACTTAACACAATAACTACCCATGTAACCTTGGGCAAGTCCCTTTACCCTAATTGCCCTCCAAAAAGCAAAAAAAAAAAAAAAAAAGCAAAAAAAAAAAGAATTACTTCATGAGTCAGATATACCTGATATAGAGGTAGATTGATTATATAACATTCAGGATTTGAAATCCTTTTCATAAATAACAAACATCTATCAATTGACAAGCATTTATTAAATTCTTATCATTTGTCAGACCCTGTGCTAAAAACTGAGGATACGAAGAAGAAAAGACTATTACTTACCTCAAAAAGTTCATATTTGAAGGAGAAATATGAGCAAATAATTATGTACATACATGATATAAACATTCTTAATTGCAGGTTGCATATACATAATAGTGTTCGATTATGATAATATGATTTGAACTAATTCCAGTTTTAGTGGTGTTATACCTATCATAGCAGATGATCATTTGCAAAATTTTTACACCATATAAAAGGGAAATACATAGACAGAATGGGTGAGAGTAAGTTCATTTTTTAAGAAAAAAAAAGTCTAATTAAGTGCTAAAAAAATTGAAATGGGAAAAGAGAAAAAGAGGAGGAAGAAAAGGATATACTATATCATATGAAGAGACACAAAGGTGTATTATATTAGAAGGATAGAAGGGAGGGAGATAAGCATTGTTTGAACTTTACTCTCATTGGATTTTGCTCAAGGAGAGAATAACATGCATACTCAGGTATAGAAATCTAACACACTATTAGGTAGTTGGAGGGGAAAGGGGAAAGAAAAGGGAGGGATGGATATAAGGAAGGAAATAAGCAGCAAAGTAAAAAGGAAAGAAAAGAAAAGAGGGTCTGATAAAAAGGAGGGTAGATGGAAGGAGGCAGGGGTCAAAAGCAAAACTCTAGTGAGGAAAGAAAGGAAGAAAGAAGAAAGAAAAGTCTAAATCGTGTGGGGGGGGGTCAGATACGATGGAGAGAAAGACACAGATAGTAATCATAACCGTGAATGTGAAGGGGATAAATTCTCCCATAAAAGAGAAGCAGATAGCAGAATGGATCAAAAATTGTAATGTTACAATATGTTGTTTACAAGAAACACATTTAAAACAGAGGGATACACACAGGACAAAGATAAAAGGATACAGTAGCATAAATTATGCTTCAGAGGAAGCAAAAATTAAAAAAAAAGTTGGGGTACCAATCCTGATTTCATACAAAGAGCAAAAGTAGATCTAATTAAAATAGATAAGAAAGGTGATTATGTCCTGCTAAAAGGAACCATAGACAATGAAGCAATATCATTACTAAACATATATGCACCAAGAGGTACAGCATCCAATTTTTTAGAGAAAGTAAGGAAGCCACAGGAATAAATTGACAGCAAAACTATACTCCTGGGGGGGATCTCAGCCTCACTCTCTCTGAATTAGATAAATGCAACCACAAAATAAACAAGAAAGAGGTTAAGGAAGTCAATAGAATTTTATAAAAGTTAGATATGGTAGACCACTAGAGAAAATTGAATGGGAATAGAAAGGAAAATAACCTTTTTCTCAGTGGTACATGGCAACTACACAAAAACTGATCAAGCACTAGGGCATAAAAACTTCACAATCAATGCAGGAAGGCAGAAATATTAAATGTATTGCTTCTCATATCATGATACAATAAAAATTATATAAAGAAAGGGCCATGGAAAGATAAACTAAAAATCAATTAGAAATTAAATTATCTAATCCTAAAGAATGAGTGGATCACACAGCAAATCAGAGAAACGGTCAATAACTTTATGCAAGACAAGGACAATAAGGAGACAAGATACCAAAACTTATGGGATGCAGTGAAAGCACTTCTTAGGGGAAGTTTTATGTCTCTAAATGTTTACATGAATAAAATTAAAGAAACAGTAGCTCAATGAATTGGACATGCCACTGAAGAAGCTAGAAAAAAGAACAATCAAAAATCCCCAATTAAGTACCAAATTAGAAATATTGAAAACCAAAGGAGAGAAATTATTAAACTAATAAAAAAAACTAAGAGCTGGTTTTATGAAAAAAAAAAAATAAGATAGATAAACATTTGGTTAATTTGATTTAAAAAAATGAAAGAAGAAAACCAATTTACCAGCATCAAAAATGAAAAGGGTGAATTCACTACCAATGAAGAGGAAATTAAAATGATGATTAGGACAAATTTGCCCAACCCATGCCTATTAATTTGCAATCTTTTTGAAATGGGTGAATATTCTTAAAAATATAAATTGCCTAGATTAACAAACGTAAACTACTTAAATAATACAATATTGTTAAAAGAAATTGAACATACCATCAATGTAGTCTCTAGGAAAAAAAATCTCTAGGAATAGATGGATTTACTAGTGAAATCCATTGAAAAATTAAAGAACAATTAATTGCAAAACTATATAGACTATTTGGGTAAATGAGCAAAGGAGTCCTAGCTAATTCTTTTTTTGATACAAATATCATGCTGATACCTAAATCAGCAAGAGTCAAAACTGAGAAAGGAAGTTGTAGACCAATTTCCCTAGTGAATATAGATGCAAAAATTTTAAATAAAATATTAGCAGAAAGATTACAGCAACTTTTCATGAGAATGATACATTATGATTAGGTATGATTTATTCCAGGAATGCAGGGCTGGCTCAATATTAGGAAAACTATCAATATAATTGATCATATCAACATAAAAAAAAACTAGCAGAAACCATATAAGTATCTCAATAGATACAGAAAAAAATTTTGTCAAAATAAAACACCCATTCCTACTAAGAATATGAAAGAGCATTGAAGCAAACGTAGTCTTCCTTAAAATGACAAGTATCATCTACCTAAAGAAATCAGCAAGTACTGTGTAACCTTGAGCAAGTTACTTAACCCCAATTGCTTAAAAAAAAAATCAGCAAGTATTATATGTAATGGGGATAAGTTAGAAGCATTCACAGTAAGATTGGGTGTGAAACAAGGATGCCCTTTATCACCCCTGTTATTCAAAATGGTACTAGAAATGTTAGCTTTAACAATTACAGAAGAAAAATAAATTGAAAGATAAAGGAATAGACAGAGAAGAAACAGAGTTATCACTCTTTGTAGATGATATGATGATATACTTATAGAATATTAGACAATCAAGTAAAAAAAAGTACTTGAAATACTAAAAAAAAAACTCAGCACACTTACAGAATATAAAATAAATCCACATAAATTATTGGCATTTCTATATATTACTAACAAAACCCAGAAACAAGTGATAGAAAGAGAAATTCCATTTAAACTAACTGTAGACACTACAAAATATGTGGGATCCTATCTGCCAAAACAAACCCAGGAACTATATGAATATAAGTACAAAATGCTTTTCACAACAATAAAGTGAGATTTAAATAATTGGAAAAACAACCGTTTCGCAGGTGTAGGCTGAGTTAATATAATAAAAAATGACAATTCTACCTAAAATAATTTGCTTATTCAGTGCCATACCAATTGAACTACCAAAATCATTTTGCATAGTTAGGAAAATAATAAAATTTATTTGGAACAACAAAAGGTTCAGAATATCAAGAGAATTTAGGAAAAGATATCTTAGGAAAGGTGACCTAGTCACACCAGGTATTAAATTGTATTATAAAGCAGCAATCATCAAAACTTCTTGATATTGGCTAAGAAATAGAGTGGTAGATCACTGGAAAAAGTAAAGTACCCAAGACAACATTGTCCATGACTATAGTTATCTACTGTTTGATAAACCCTGAGACTCCTGCTTCTGGGATTATAACTAACAATTTGACCAAAACATATCTGCTAGGAAAACTGGAAAATAGTATGGTAGCAATTGGCCATAGACCAATATCTTACATCATATATTAAAATAAAATCAAAATGAGTACACAATTTAAATATAAATGCTGATGCTATAAGCAAAGTGGAAGAGCAAAGAATAGTTTACTTGTCAGATTTGTAGAGGATGGAAGAGTTTATGAAAAAACGAGATAGAGAACATTATGAAATAAAAAATTGATAGTTTTGATTACATTAAATTGCAAAGTTTTTATACAAAGACAATGCAACCAAGATTAAGAAGGAAACAGAACACTGGGAAATAATTTTTATAACCATTATCTCTGAGAAAGGCCACATTTCTAAAATTAATGGAGAGCTAATTTAAATTTATAAGAATACAAGTCATTCCCCAGTTGAAAAATGGTCAAAGAAAATGAAGAGGCAGTTTTCAGAGGCAGGAATGAAATAAATGTATAGCCCTATTAAGAAATGCTCTAAATCACTGTTGATTAGAGAAATACAAATCAAAACAATTCTGAGGTACCACATCACACATGTCAGATTGCCTAACATGACAAAACAGGAAAGTTATACATGCTGAAGATATAGGAAAATTCATAAACTTATGCATTGTGGGTGGAGATGTGAACTGATCCAACCATTTTGAAGAGCAATTTAGAACTATTCCCAAAGGACTATAAAAAGTGCAAACCCTTTTACCCAGAAATACCACTTCTAGGGCTGTATCCCAAAGAGATCATACAAATGGGAAAAGGACCCACTTGTTAAAAAAATGTTTATGACAGTTCTTTTTGTGATGACAAAAATTGAAAACTGACATGATCCCCATCAATTGAGGAATGACTAAACAAGTTCTGGTATATGAATGTAATGGAATATGATTTTGCTTTAAGAAATGATAAGCATGGTGTGGAGTCAAGATGGCAGAGTAGAAACAGGACTTCCATGGGGCTCCAGATCCCACCTCCTCCAATTCATGTAAAAGGTAACTGTGAATGAACTTTGGAGCTACAGAACCCCCAAAATGACATAGAGAAGCTAAGCTTCTGCTGAGGACAGCCGAGCAGGCTGGCAGAAAGCAGCTAGCACAGTACTCTAGGAGCCGACCCCAGCCACCCAAGAGCTGGAGGTCTTAGCCCCAAGCCAGACTGACCAGCCGCTGGCTGGAGGGACTTCAGATCATCAGAAGCAGTGGGAGTTTCCAGAATTATCAACCCATAGATGCTAAGGTCAAACTGAGAGGTCAGTGCAGTGTGGACTTTGGAATCCGGTAGTTTGGGAATGTGGTTGGCCTTTATCATCTGGAGGGAGAAGCTGCTAAGGTGCTGGGGCTGTGCAGCTGCCACCATGTGACAGCTTTAGCTCCTGGCTTGCAAATTGTAGGGGGACCAAAAAAACAATCTGAGGGGTAATCACTTTTGCTTTAAATTGCTTGGACCTGGATTGCAGTCTAGGGGTGGAGGTCCTGGGGTGTGTGATGAGCTTTCCAGAGCTCATGGTGGCTTCAGAGAGGACAGAAAACTAATACCTTCAGCAGCTGAGAAAACCCCAGCGTTTGATATGAAACTCCCCTTTCTTGTGGTTGAGTCCTACTGTGGCAAAAAGCTCAAAAGTCAAGTAATTGAGTGGCAACATGAACAGGAAAAGGAAGCAAACTAAGCAGAGAAATGCAACTCGTTGTCCTGTTACAGGCCATAGAGGACCTTAAAACAGATTTTGAAAACCAAATAAGAGAAGTGAAGGAAAAATTGGGAAGAGAAATGAGAACAATGCAAGAAAATTATGAAATGAGAGTCAACAAACTGACTAAAGAAAACATCACCTTAAAAAATAGACTAACTAAAATGGCAAAAGAGGCTCAAACAGGCAATGAGGAGAAGAATGTCTTAAAAAGCCAAATTTACTAGATGGAAAAAGAACCAGAAAAGCTCACTAAAGAGAATCATTCCTTCAGAATTAGATTGGAGCAAATGGAAGCTTGTGACTTTATGAGAAATCAAGGCACTATTAAACAGATGCAAACAAATGACAAAATAGAAGGCAACGTGAAATGTCTCATTGGAAAAACCACTGACCTGGAATATAGATCCAGGAGAGATAATTAAAAAATTATTAGACTATATGAAAGCCATGATAAAAAAAAAAAAAAGAATGTAGGGATCGTCCTTCATGAAATTCTCAAGGAAAATTGCCCTGAGGTTTTAGAACCACAGGGCAAAATAGAGGTTGAAAGAATCCACCAATCACCTCCTAAAAAAGATCACAAAAAAGAAAACTCCTAGGAATATTATAGCCAGGTTCCGGTATTCCTAGATCAAGAATAAAATATTACAAGCTGCCAGAAAGAAACAAATTGAAAATTTTGGAAACACAATCAGGATAACACGGAATCTGGCAGCTTCTACACTGAGGGATTGA
This sequence comes from Petaurus breviceps papuanus, assembly GCF_028583685.1. Classification (NCBI taxonomy): domain Eukaryota; kingdom Metazoa; phylum Chordata; class Mammalia; order Diprotodontia; family Petauridae; genus Petaurus; species Petaurus breviceps. The sequence continues at coordinate 5,635,224 of NW_027187278.1, read as the reverse complement.
AGGGTTGGAATATGATATTCTGGAGGTCAAAGGAGCTGGGATAAAAACCAAGAATTACCTACCCAGCATAACTGAATATCATGTCTCAGGGGAAAATATGGTCATTCAGTGGAATAGAGGACTTTCAAACATTTTGATGAGAAAACCAGGGATGAATTGAAAATTTGACATTCAGATACAAGAAGCAAATGATATATGAGAAGGTAAACAGGAAAAAGAAATCATAAGGAACTTATCAAAGTTGAAATATTTACATCCCTACATGGAAAATTGTTAATTGCAACTTATGAAACTTTTCTCAGGAGTTGAAGGGAATATATATATATATATATATATATATATATATATATATATATATATA
>NW_027187278.1:5589658-5634853 GCF_028583685.1 Petaurus breviceps papuanus | reverse complement strand
ATATATATATATATATATATATATATATATATATATATATATATATAACGTCTATGTCTAGATATGAGGGTATCTGGGCATATGAATACATATAGAGGGCACAGGACCAATTTAATAGGAAGGGACAATATTTAAAAGGTGATATTAAGAGGTGAGAGAAGAATATAATGAGACAGAATGGGGTTAACTATCTCATTTAGAAGAGGCAAAGGAAAATGGTTACAATGGAGGGGAAGAATGGGAAGACCAAAGGGAATAGGTCAACCTTACTCCCATTGAATTTGGTTTGAGGAGGGAATGAAATACACACTAAATAGGGTATCTCACCCTCCAGGAGAGTAGCGGGGAAGGGGAGGAGAGCGGGGATGATGGAAGGGAAGGCAGTCTGGGGGGGGGGGGAGCGAAGTTGGAAGCACCCACTTTTGAAAATGGATGAGATCAAAGTACAGACTAGAAGAAGTGGTAGGTGGGATAAGAGGGAGGGAAATATAGTCAATCTTTTACAATATATCTACTATGTTATTGTTTTGCATTAGCCACACATGTACAACCCATACTGAACTGCCTAACTGCCTATCTTCCCAGTAAGGGTGGGTGACAAGGGAGGAAGGGAATGAATCTGGATTTCAAAGTTTTGAAATCAAATACATATATAAAAAATATACACATACTATTTTACATGTAATTGGGAAATAACATATACAGGCACGGGTGAGTGGAGATCCACTGGAAAAGTTAAAAGGAGTATGGGAAAAATTATGGGAGAGAGCAGATTGGTGGAGGGGATATCCTGTGGGACTGCTATTTTGGGGTGATGGGTAAGGGAAAAAAGGGGAAAAAAATTGTAACTCAAAAGCAGGCGGGGGTGGCCACGTAGCACAGCGAGTAAGAGCACTGACTCCAGTGTTGGGATGACCCGGCGATTGAATCCCGGGCTCAGACATTTAGCCCCCACCCAAAAACACCTGGCAGTGTAATCTTGAGCAAATTACTTAACCCCAATTCCTTAGGGGTGGCCAGGTAGCTCAGCGAGTAAGAGCACTGGCTCCAGTGTTGGGATGACCTGAATCACATCCGGGCTCAGATACTCAGCACCACACCCAGAAATAACTGGTTGTGTAACCTTGAGCAAGTTACTTAACACCAACTGCTTTAAAAAAATCTGGCAGAAATGAAAGATGTAAATCAGAAGTTAATAAAGCATTTGAAAAAAAATAAAAGAAATTTGTCAAGTTTTTTCCTTAAAAAAAAAAAAACTTTGTCATGGTGTATCTGTAGAAATTCCCTGATCTACGGGGGGGCCAGGTGGCACAGTGAATAAGAGCTCCAGCCCCAGCATTGGGAGACCCAGGATTGGTTCCGGCCTCAGATACATGGCACCCTCACAAAATAACTGGCCGTGTAACCTTGAGCAAGTTATTTAAGCCCAATTGCTTAAAAAAATCCCCTAATCTGCCAAGAAGTGATCCTTTCAAAAATTGAAATGTTTGGCCTTTCATGGATGAAATTTATTTGAAATTATTAGTGTTTCCCTTTGGAAAATGCTGTCAAGGTATCAAGGTATTTATATATCATTGAACTTTTCCAAGGACTAATGTTAAAATCACAACTCAATAGATTATAGAATTCACCTTCATTTGCTCTTTGAGCATAAAGAAGACTATGTTCTGTAACATTCCAGTCAATGAATCAATATTCAAGAATTGATTAAGCACTTAATATGTTCCGGGCATAATAATTCCTAGCTATATAAAAAGAGGAAAAAATACCACCTGTACACATGGAGCCTTATTACAATGAGGGATGCAAAAGATTAATAACTAGATGCAAGCAAAATATATTCAGAGCAAAGGGAAAGAATAAAATGAAGGTCATGTGAGAAGGAAAAGTACTAGTAGATGGGGGTGGGAGGAATATATTTGAAAATACCACTTTCAGAAAATGGGACTTGAGTTGATTTTAGAAGAAATGTAAGTATAATCAAAGACACACTGGAGACTAGCAAATATAACAGAGAAAAGGAGGCATCATCACTTAATTATTTCCAACAATTACTTCAACAAAGGACCCACATGTATGAAAAAGATTTATAGCAGTTCTTTTTGTGGTGGCAAGGAATGTGAATTTGAGGGTATTCCCATCAATTAGGGAATGGATGAAAAAATTGTGATATATAAATGTAATTGGTTGGTATTGTGCTATAACAAATTATTTCAGAAAAACCTAGAAAGACTTGCATGAACTGATGCTGAATGAAATGAGGAGAACCAGGGAAATAGTGTATACAGTAACAGCAACATTGTCTGATGACCAATTATGATAATCTTAACTCTTTTCACCAATACAATGATCTGAGGCAATTCCAAAAATACTCATGATAGAAAATGCTATCCACATCCAGGGAAAGAATTATGGCATCTGAATGGAGATCAAAGCATACTATTTTCCTTTTTTGTTTTTCTTTCTTTTTTTCTTCTGTTTTAATTATTCTTTCACAACATAACTAATTTGGAAATATATTTAATAAGATTGTATATTTATAACCTATATAAGATTGCTTGATCTCTTGAGGAGGAGAGAGGAGAGGAAGAGAGAGAGAAATATTTGGAACTCAAAATCTTATAAAGAAGAATGTTGAAGATTATCTTTACTATTATTGGGAAAAAAGAAAATAAGAAAAAAAAAACAATAAATATGTGGTAAAGGCTAACACAGGACTACAGGGACCAAAAATTAGAACCATAAAAAAAACATAAAAACTTGTGAAAGCATGGCCTAAACATGATGTCACAATGAGAAATAAGAATTACTACATACAAGGACTGAATTCCATATTAAAAACCATATGTTTTTGAGGATACAAAAAAAAACAAAAACAAAAATATGCAATATTTATAAGCAAATTCTTAATGAAATACAAAGAAAGGAGGAGATAGAAAAGAATACTGAAGACCTGAGGGATAGCCACTGCAATGGAGATAAAAACGAAGTGTCATATTTGTGAAATTGCAAGCAAGATATTGAACCTCTATCATAAAGTGCATGGAGGAGAGACAAACCTTCTTCATGAGTAACCCAAAATCACCACATGAAAATATTACCATTCCTTTCTCTACAGAGAGAGAGACTTATAAGTGAGAGGACATGTGGAACCAAAACTCACATTGAGGTCCTCTGATCTGATATATTTAATCCCTTCTACAACTTTGACGTTTGCAATTCTTTCAGTATCCTTGGATGTAATCGAACTAAGTAAATGACAATTCATGATGATGGTCTTGCACCTCCTATATATTGGTCTTCATTTCTCGATTTAATCCTGTTCAATCCATGTTTTCAATCAGAATTCCCTTTCTGCAAGAGAGGAAACCGAAAAAGAAGAGTTGAATATTTGTATCATCTATCTGTCATTTTCCCATCTGTGACCAGCAGCTACAATGCTTCCAACCAATGAATCAATAAATGAGCCTCTACTCCCAATATACTAATCACTTGTAATATATATTTAAAAAACAACCTCAGGGTGCATTGAGAATGTATATCCTCAGAATGCAAGATTACAATCTAATGGAGAAGGTAATATTTTTACATATAGGTACAAGGATTATATAAATAAACTAGACAAATGTTAGCTGTAGAAGAGAAAGCTCTACCAGCAGGGTCTAAGAAGTACTTATGCACAGATGGTAATTGAAGTAATGGAACCCAGGAAGTGTAAGTGACAGAAATGTGGAAGGAGAGCATCACAAGCCTCAGGAACAATTAGTGCAAACTCACAAAGACGTTTAGTGTCATGTATATGAAGAACTACAAGTAATCAATTAGATCTGGAATATACAGTATGAGGAAGGGAGTGTAAAGCCATGCACAAGCAGCTTTCCAGAGGACTGCTGCTGCTGTGAACAGCTTTCATGGTTCTGATTACATGGTATAGTGAACACTCTATTAAGGAACAAATCAGGGCAAAAACATTGACAGGAAATAAAGGTACAGCATTCATAATGTTACAACTTATCACAGAAAATCAAAATACAGTATTCACAATGAATAATAACTCAACAACTTATCACTAAAATGGCAACATATTTTTCACCAAAGTGGTCACATAGTTTAGAACAAAATATAATCATTTAGTCAATCAATTATTTTGTAACTCAATCATTCAATCATAAAGTACAAAAAGTCAAAGTCCTCCACCCATGGAACACAATAAGTTACAAATCAGTCACCATTCAGTCATCAATCACAATTCAATCATCAGTCTCTACTCAGTACCCTCTTAAGGGTTAGTTGAGAATACACAAGCCATCCAACCTTTGGTGACAAGCAAATCATAATCTTTTCAGTCAGTACACAGCATCCAATAAATTAAAGTCTTCTTTCAACTTGACTCGAGGCTGGCTCTCAGGTTCCATAATGCCTCTTCCATGGTCCCAGCTCTAACTGTCACTTGGGTTTAAAGGCAGGCAGCTCCCAGATGCTCATTCCACTCCTTGTCCAGTTCTTTGTCCAGTTCCCATTTGATATTGAGGCTCACAGTGTCCAGTCCACCTCAAGTCCTTCACAGTTTCTGTTTCTGGGAAGACAAATATTAACAGATCCACAATAATATTCATAAACATTGCCAGCACTATCACCAATGCACTATCTGTCTGCAAAATCAGCTTAGACCCACCAACAAGGTCTGAGAACTGAACACAAATCATCAACATAGAAATCAACACAGACCCACAAACAAGGTCCAAGAAGTCAGCACAAATCATCAATAAAGTCCCAGGACCTTCAAAACCCTCCTCCAGGACTTCTGTAAACAGACAACCAGAAAATCCTCTTTCAGGGTTTCCAGTAAGGTCGCAAGGCTTCTGTACAAAGTATTACAAAAAAATATCAACACAGACAGAACAGACAAACAGAGTACTGGGATACCACAAGTTTTACCCTTCTTGACTCTGCCACCACAAGAGTCCTCTTTTCAGTTCTTCCATCTCTAGCCTTGAAATTCTCCTTATATATGGTCATTAGCTCCTTCCCTTCCTCTTGGAGGAGTTCATGAGTTCTAGGGTTCACAGGTTGTGGAGTTAACATGTTCTGTTTCAAAACAGACTTGATACACGGCTCAAAAGAAACTTGAACTGAAACAAGGTGTTAATTCAATAGCTGAAACAAGATATGAACTACTTCTGTGCTTGTCATTACAGGGAGTAATATGTAAATATACTGGAAATTGTGGAAGGTGACAGATTTCAAAATTCTGAAAGTAACAAATAAGAGTATATATTTGATTCCAAAGGTGGTAGTGAGAAACTGGAATATCTTTAGCAGGAGGTGAAAGGGTCTTCTGTTTGCTTTATGGTCACTTTGAAGAATGGATAGGGTGAGACTTTGAGAGAAGGACCCCAGGTAGGAAGTACTCCATACTCCAGGTGAGAGATGGTGAAGCTGTTATTGTAAGACATAACTGAAAATGACGACTGTGGAGATAGAAAGTAAAAGGAAGAGGATGTTTGGTAACTTCTATCATCACTCAATCAAAAAATAATCAAGTATTAAGTGCTTAATATATGTTTTTCATTCTTCAACATCAATATTTTTTTGTAAATGTCTATAGTCAATAAATTCAACTCTGATTTTTTTTAGTTTTTTTCATAAATATCTAAGTTGTATTCCTATTATTTTCTTCCTTACTATATACAAAGATGCTGTATATGTTAATGTCTCAGAACCTAATTTTCATCTAGCAATGATTGTAGGGGAAATAATATTTCTGGTCAAAAGATGGATGACCAACATTTTAAAAAAATGATATGCTATATTGAATTAAGTATAAATGGCATGACCACCTAATTGTAAACTTTCACAAAGGTATATTAAGCACTTCACCATAGTAACAATACTAACTAAATTTCATTTATTATTATTTAATATCATAGTGTACTATAAAAATTATCTGCATTTTAATGAAATTTAAAAAAATGCTTTTTGTCCAAAATAAGATTGGATTTTCTCAAAATATGATAGGCTTCCCGTTGTCAGAGTTCATCCACTCAGCTTTTGTTTCATGGATGCTTCAAATGGGACTTCCTGCTTTGAATTAAATTGACTGACCTTTTATTGTCCTCTATCTCTGAGTCTCTATGTTTCTTCTAACCTCATTTCCTTTGCAGCCTTATTCTTGACATAATTGTCAAAAACATTTTTTAAAACTGATTCTTTCATATCTTTAGACAAATACCAATTTTTTTGCTTGTTTTTGGTGGGGGAGAGCAGGACAATTGGGGTTAAGTGACTTACCTAAGGTCACATGACTAGCAAGTGTTAAGAGTCTGAACATTTTCAAATGTTATTCTGGTCAGGGAGTTAAATATCCCTCACTTTTGATTAATGTGCTATTGCTGATAGATAAGGTAGTAAGTTTGAACAGTAGTAAAAAAAAATGGTCACAGCAAGGTAAATATGTCTGAACCCTAGTATTCTTAAAATTACAGAGTTCTCCCTTCCCCTTGACACATCTATAGCAGAAAGCTACTCAGTTCTCCCTCCTGTCTTTGCACCAAAGAGGTTTGTGAGGAGAAACCTGCTCATTCTGGTTACCTGCAGTCATAAATCTAATAAATTATATTTTGGCAGCTACATAAACAGAAAAAAAGTGGTCAGAAATGGACTTTTCCATTCCAAGTCTGTGCAACTAGTAATTCCTGAGGTGCTTTTATTTTACGAGCACCAGTTCAGGTAATGTCTCTTGCCTTGAAGCAGACACTCAAAATTTGATTTTCAGAAGGCTTGAGTAGTAAACTTTTATAGCTTTCTGTCATCTTCCTTTTCTCAGAAAGGGAGATAGTAGACAAAGGTGACTGTAAATGACTTTGCCCAGCAGAAATCCAATTTCTTTATCTTCATTTCTTTGTATTCTATTTTTTTTTGAAATTAGGGAAGATTATTCCTTTGCATTATCACAAGCAGAAAAACCTATTTTCTTTATCCCATACACTATAAGAACATCCTTTGAATGTATAAGATCTTATATTGTGTATGTCTACCTGCATTACTAGTGTATTTTTTATTATGTACTAATGCAATATTTTATAAGTTATTAGATATTTCATATTATTGCAGGTAACTTTCTTCTATGTGCCCATAAAAAAATGAGAATTTTCTAAAAGTCCATAGAGAAATAAATGCATATTTCATATTATGATTGCTAAAGTCTTTCTCAGTTTTAGGGGCAGGCCTAATACCAGCATCCTGTTTGTGTTAGATGGTTGGACAAAATAAGGCATTTACGAATCATTGAACAGTTTAAAAAAAAAGCTTTAATTTTCTCTAACAAAACAAGGATACAATGGCACCTAGCTTCTTTGAATTGTGACCCTTTTATCCCCATATGTAAATTCATTGTCTGGAAACCATGGATAGATATGGTGATTTGTGACATCTTTAGAAATCCACCAAGTTCAAGTAGTCACAAATTCACTTAGGTGGGACATTTTAGGCCTTGAGATGACAGAGAAACTTTATCAAGTTAGGAAGGCACCAGTCATTTTCCAGAAACAGTTTTGTTTATTTTTAAGGAAAACTTTACCCTACTGAAGGGAGAAAGGGGCCTGTTTTCCTCACACTTGGTAACCATATCCTTTCTTCCATTTTTCAATATCTTTCCACTCCATTTTATATTCTTCTGTTTGCTGTACCATTTCCCAGGATTTCCTTTAGTTTTCCTTGATTTTCAATAAGTAACTAATACTATATGAGTGAATAGCAGTAAAATGAGCTAGATTTATATTTACTTGGATTTTTATTTATTTTTCATGATCCAATTAGGCTAGGTACATTCTAATCAGTAGTTTCATATATTTACTTTCATCACAGATGATGTGCAAGTAAATAAACATATTAATTCAATATTGCAATCATTTTCAAGCCAGCACACATACAAAGTTAAGCTTATAGTTTTCTTAAATTCAACAAAGTATCACAGACTATTCCCAGTAGGAATAAAAGATGACAGATGGGAAACTTAAATGTTGAGCTGTTATCTGGAAAGTGTTCAAGGACTTTGAGAAAAGTGTCCAATATGTTCATTTGATCATAAAAGATATTGGGGGAGAAATGGAAAAGAATCACATAGGAAAAGGAAGCATTAATCCTTTATTATCTATATGAGGTGATGGAATGCACAAATTGATGATATTTTATGTCCCTGAAAGATTGCATTCTGTACATTTAGCAAATTCAGAAATAGTCAGACAATGACAAAAGTGGAATAATCAAAATTTTTAGTGGACTTGATTGAAAGGCTATGGCATTCTCTAGCTCTTGTTGCCATTGCATTTATAAAGGTGTGGTTATGACTACTATATCTGTCATCTGGGTTGAATTTAAAATTGTACACAAATATAGGAAGAAATACAAACTAACCTTTTCTTTGCAAAAATGCCTGTAAGTGTAACCAGTTCCTCTCCTGCCCGATATAGTCCAAAGAGTTCTCAGGCAATTCTAATTACCTGTTTACCTAATTATCTATCTTAATAATAACTGTCCAACTGTGCTACAAAAGCTGGGGTGGGGGTAGAGGGGAATGATTTAACAATTAGGATGAAAACAAGGATTTTTCCCCAAACTCCAAAGCACAGTGTATGGTTTAGGCATGAGTGAGAGTTTTATTGCTTGGAGAAGAGAAGGTTGTGGTAACAAAAGTCTTAATATCTTATTTTTATCTAGAATAGGGAGCAGGCTGAACATTTCATTGGCCTTTGTAAATTGTATAATATTTCTATTCTTTCCATACATGAAATGAAACCTGAGCTCAAAAATGCAAGACCTTTTCCCTCTTAAAAGTAAAAATGTCAGGGGACTTGAAGACTCTATTCTCTGGGTTATCAGGAAGAATGAAGTTACTTTAGCAGTGGATTAGGAAAATTTGAAAAGAATCAAAAGGAAAAACAAATGAATGAGTGAATGTAAGCACTTATTAAGCACTAGGTAGAAAACATGTTAAGTGATGCAGCCATAAATTTAAAAAAATTGGCAGTCCCCAATGTCAAGGAGCTCATTTTTTTTTTGCTTTTTGGAGGGCAATTAGAGTTAAGTGAGTTGCCCAAGGTCACATGGCTAGTAAGTTTGTCAAGTATCTGAGGCTGGATTTGAACTCAGGTCCTCCTGACTCCAGGGCTGGTGCTCTATTCACTGTGTCACCTAGCCGCCCTAGGAGTTCATATTTTAATAGAAAATTTCAGTGGCAAGTAAGATGGGGAAGGAAAAGGAGTGTGTTAGTAAATTCTTAACAAATGGTGTTCTCTAAAAAAGTACACATAAAACTTTCAATGTTGCATTATTTACATTTTCTTTATCTCTCTTAAGTTTAGAAATGAATAAACAATAAATCAAACACTGATTTTTAGAGCTTGCAAATTTATGAGGTATAAATGCTTCCTCAGAAGCTAGTTCAAGTTGACTCTATAGTCCCCCAGAAAACTTCAATGGTCCTTACTATGTAGCAGTAATGTAGATGTTAATATCTCTTCACTAATGTTATTTTTGCTGAGAAAACCATATTTGTATCTAATTATTAGCTGTTTTATATTTCCAAGGAAGTTGACAAAGAGGAATTTCTTTTTGGGATCTCATGTAGCTATGACTGTAGCACCTGCAGAAAGAGACTCCAAGGTGCAGTTCTATAGTCTTACATGACTTTGGGTACTGGGTTGAAAGTATTGATATTCTCAAGGTTCTTGGGTTCAGGACCCTGGATTATTTTTTAGTCTGAGGGGAGATGGTGGCAGTTTGACTGGCTTAGACAATGCTGCTTTCCATATCTCTCTCAGGGTATCTTATTGATTCAACAAGGTTGGTTTGATTAGATGTGACGATTGGTTTATTAAAAATTAATAGGAATAGATGTTCCCTTTTCCATAGAAGTTGTTTCTCCTAGATGATGACTGTGAGGGATGGGTTGTAAACAAGACTGGAGGACTGGAATATTTTATCACTCCCAGGACTCCTGTATCCATGTGACTGTTAGAGGCAATAGATCAGTTCTTTTCTTGCTGTGATGAGGAAGGTGAACTCCTTTTCCAGATTCTTCTCCATAATCATTTATGCTTTCAATGATGGTTGCAAGATCTGGTTTGGAAGTAATTATGATGGTTTGTGGAGCACTGCCCTTACTAAGTATCTTGAGTTCAGAATTCTGGGCTATCAACAATGGGATAAGAAGAGAGATGGTGTCAAGAGAGTGGTGGTTTACTTAGTCTGGTGTGTACAAGGATGGCCAGTCACACAGACAAAAGCTGCCAGAGCTGAGAATTGAAGCTAAATTTTCCTATTTACTTTTCCAGAATACTTTATGCTGTGCCATTGCTGTCTTCATAAAATCATTGCCTTATGGGGTTGTTGTGAGAAAAGGGATATGAAGCCTTTTAAGCTGTGAGCACTGACCTATTCCTTGCCCTAGATAACAAAAATGACTGCATATTTGAGTAGTGATTGACCTGCTTATGTACCACAAAGCTAATTTTTTCAGTTAAATTTAGGGTTAGGTTTGCAAAGTTAGAAAACTAACTAGTTAACTAACTCCATCTAAGTGAGGTATGAAAAATTAGAAAATGACAAAGAACAATGTCCTTCTGTTTGCTTGTGGAGGAATTGGTTCGGTTCAGATTACCTGCTGATTGACTACTCATTTCCACTCAGTCCTTGTGAATCTCCACAGCAAAATCAGATGCAAAAGCAAGAACCAAGAAAATATGGCCTCTCTTTCAGAGTATATAATCCATGGTAGCCTGAAGCCACTATTTGCATTATGTGCCTATGGATCTAAAGATTGAAGGGGTCCTGCACTCAGTTCCCTGTTAGTAATAAATTACCTGACTTGTAAAACATTGTATATTAATGTTCCTTCTCCATTCCCTCACAAATTAACAGCACAAATGGCCACTGTTATCATAAATGATAACATATAATTAAATATCTAAAAATACAAAAGGAAATGCTGATGACAAGAGATTGGCTTCTAGAAGAATGTGATAGTGGATAAAGGTAAAAATAAGAACCTCTTGGGGCAGCTAGGTGCACAATGAATAGCGCATCGGCCCTGGAGTCAGGAGGACCTGAGTTCAAATCTCACCTCAGACACTTAACACTACCTTTGTGACTTTGGAGAAGTCACTTAACCCCAATTACCCTAACTTCCCCTTTCCAAAAAGCTCTCCCACAAAAAAACATTAGAACCTCTCAACATTTATCCCTAAGAAACAAATACAATTTTTTTTGTTTCCAAGTGGAAAGAATTTGACAATGGCAAGTAGAGACAAGTGATTATCGTTTAAACAATGATACTGCAGATCTACAGGGGTATCCAGATGAGAGATTTTCCAGTAATGGAAGAGGAAAATAGGCATTTATTAAGTCCCTATCTACATGCCAGTTAATGTGCTAAGAACCTAACAAATATTGTCTCATTTGATCCTCCCAACAATGCTATGAAGTGGGTTTTATTATAATACACATTATACCAATGAGAAAACTGAGGCAAACAAAAGTTAAATTATTATTTTCAGGGTTACACAGCTGCAGTCTGAGTGTAGAGTAAACTCAAATCTTCCTGAAAAAAGGTATGGAGAGAGTTGCTGGTGATTTCTGACAGAGGTTCTAAGGCAGTCATTTGTCTATAATAACAGTATTGGAGAGGTCAGCTATCTTCTTAAAGCATGAAACCAAGACAAGACAGAAAACCTCTCAAGTCTCAAACCATATAACTATTACCCAATTCTGGTCATTTCTGTGGGTCTGAATGGTACTATCAAAAGGAATTTATAAATCATGACTAAAGATTACTTAGTCTTAGGCAAGAAAATGAATAACTTGGTGGGAGAGGCTATATTTCCATCACTGATGCCAAATTAAGAAAAAGGCAGATTTGCAAATTGAACAATTGGTTAAAAATATGATGTTTGAGGATTGGATCTGGACCATGGTTTAAAATATAGAAATAACAAGCTCTGTTTCAAAAATGGAGTACATTCAACAAGAGAAAATGAGTGTGTTTTACCTCGGTCTTTCAGTGAGAAAAATGACAAGATAGAGGATTAGATTTCTCTGATGTTAATAACCTCTAATACATATTCAAAATAGGAATTATAGGCAAGTTATAAGGAATTTCAGTTGTCCCCATGGTATGACATATCAACAAGTCTAATATGGTATAACATGATGAACTAACTGAAGAGACACCTCTAAACAATACCTAATATTGAAATTAAATTGACAGCAGCCCCTGACCCACTAGCAACCATATTCAAAAAGAAATAAACAAATAGGCTCTTGACAGAAAAGACTATTCTTCGCTGACCAGACACTGGATGAAGAAATGAAATAATGATTCCTGCAAAGCAAATGAATCTAAGATGTATAACAAACTGACATAGACTGAATACCTGAGACTAATAAAGAATAAAAAAATAGTCTTTTGGCTAAAAGGGGCATTTGAGGCATTATTACATTTGTTTATTTGTTTGTTTATTAATTTATTTATTTTTTTGTTTGTTTATATAATTTATTTATTTATTTTTACTTTTTGTTGGGGGGGGGGGGAACGCAGGGCAATTGGTGTTAAGCGACTTGCCCAAGGTCACACACATAATAAGTGTCAAGTGTCTGAAGCTGGATTTGAACTCAGGTCATCCTGACTGCAGGGTGTAGCGGCAAGCACCCCAGCATCCCCAGGGTGGCTGCCAACACAGGTTCTTGGATCTGCTTTGACAAAGGAAAGCAACTCAAAATGGGTTAACAAGTTTACTTTAATCAGTCAAACATATATTGTTTACCTAGTTCAGGGGAAAAATGGTCAGCACCCCTAATTTCAGAGTATACAGACAGAATTATCAAGACAGAGAAACAGATCAAGCAGACAGGTTTCCAAACTGTACAACCATTACATACACACCAAATCGACATCTGGGTTTTTCAAAGCCTGGGGGCTCTCAACAACAGCCTCACAGAGGCTCATCTGACCAAATAACAGAACACTTCTCAAAGTGAGCCCCATACTAAATCAACATCTGGGTTTTTCAAAGCTGGGGGCTCTCAAAAACAGCTTCCCAGAGTCTCATCTGATCAAATCACAGAACACTTCTCAAAGTGAGCCCCAAAACAAAGCCTCAAATGAGGGTTTATATAACCTTCTCCTGGCTTAGAGAACAACCTTCTGGACCCACTGGCCAATTATTATGTGACTGATAACTGAATCAGCATATCTGTAATTTTCATAGGTATTGTGAATATTGCATTGCTGATACATTTGGCAACCAGGATGGGATCACAAAATGTCAGGCCTCTGTTTGGAAGCAGTGGGGCTTTAGAAGGAGAAATAGCTACCCCAGGATGGGAGGATTTGCCTTATTCCTCTCTAGCCAGAGAATGGGCCAAAAACACAGGGCCCTGTGATAACTGGGAACCAAGGCTAAAAGAAGGAGAACCTGGAGATTTGGAAAGACGTTTGCAAGGAATACCCATAGAACCAGGCAAAGAACTGGCAGGAGTGTGAAGGAGAGGCTGGGTCCTGGTAACAAATTATCGCCTTATGTGTAAAAGTAGGGATAAGCTGCTGGAGGAGAGAGCTCAGATGGCTAGGGAGTCAGCTGGTTTTCCTGAGAATTCTTCTGTGTCACAGCATTCAGAAGAGCAAACTAGAGGGACTCATGTGGTCCAGGAGCAAGCTACTGTTCATATAGCTAAAAGGAAGCAAAAAATTAGCAGAAGGAATGTGCATGCAGCTTTTGTACAGGCTGAGCAGAGTTGCCCTGACAGTTTCTAGGAGAATGTGTGTGAGGAGAATGGAGCAAGGTTAGATGAGGAGTCTTCTAAAGTAGAAGCTCTCCCCATACGAAGAATAAGACAGGAGAATCACCGGGGCAAAACAGAGTCCAGGGAGATAATTGAGGATTTCACTCAACAAGAGATCACTGATATATTCAGTAGATTCACCCAAAGAATGGGGGAGACTTTAGTGTCTTGGATAGTAAGAATCACTGATGAAGGCACTGGAGGAATAACACTGGACAATGAGGACTGCTTAAAATTCATAAGTATCAGTCAGAATCCTTTTGTACACCAAGCTTTTAGGGATCACCATATGCAAGGAGGTAATAACAAAACTAATCTGCTAGCTTTGGCTGCAAAGGGATGTAAAAAGCAATATCCTACTGAATCTATGTGACCTAGGAAAGACAGAACCTAGTACTCAGTTAGAGACTGTATGAAAAAGGTAAAGGAGGAGGTGGAGGTAAGGAAAACTGCTATCATGATTGGAGATGCAAATGCATATTATGATACCCCCCTAGGAGTTCCTCATAGAAATATCATAGTGAAGACGGCTCCTCCTGCATATAAGCACCTAATTCTGACTCTATTAATTGGAGAAATAGGGCACCCTCTTTCGGAGGTGCTGGATAAGATTTCACAATTAAGTGATTTAGGGGAATGGGGACAAGATAAATTGCCTAAAGAGAGAAGAGTAAACAGCCAGAGGATTCAGAGACAAAATAGACCAACAAGAAGGGAACTGTTTACTGCTCTATTAAGAGCAGGAGTGGACTTTAGAAGAAGAGATGGTATTCCAACTGAAGAGCTGCATAAGCTGTACCAAGAAAAGGTACTTAGCATTAGAATGAATAGGGAAGTAGGAACCACCTCTGCAGGTACTTCTGAATCTCAATCTTTGCATCCAAGTTTGCCCCACCTTCAGGGGGAATAGGAGATAGAACAAGCCCCAGTCCAGGTAAAAGAAATATACAGAAGACATTGCAGACCCCATATTGGTTTAACAATATATTGGAAGAATGGATCAACTACTGTGACTAGGGCACTGCTTAATACTGGGGCTGAGGCCACACTTATCTATGGAAACCCTGATAAGTTTAAACATGGAACTCCTATTACCATCACAGGTCTAGGAGGGACTGAAATATCAGCCAGACAAGTTAAAATAAAAATGAAAATTGGGCAGTTAATTAAGAAAGAATATACTGTGGTTGTTGTACCCATTCCAGAATACATCATTGGAATAGATGTGTTGAGAGGCGTGACTCTGAATTTACCTGAAAGGAGATGCCAATTTGCTGTAAGGAAGATAGGAATTAATACAGTTTTAGTGGGAAAAATAAAAATGGACCCAATCACTTTACCTGAACCTTCTGAAGTAATTACTTTAAAACAATATCGTGTGCCAGGTGGGCAAGATGAAATTATCATTACTATAAAGGAATATGTTGAAGCATGAGTGTTAGTCCTTACAACCAAAAGATGGAATAATCCTATCTGGCCAGCAAGAAAATCAGATGGGACATGGAGAATGACTGTGGATTATAGACAGTTGAATAAGGTGACCCCTTCTTTGTAAGCTGCTGTTCCAGATACCATGACCTTAATAGAAATAATATCACCAAACATATGATGGGACTTGGTATGCAGTTATTGTCTTGGCAAATGCCTTCTTCACCATCCCAATAGACCCTAAACAATGGGACCAATTTGCTTTCATTTGGCAGGGTAGACGATATACTTTCACCCGCTTGCCACAAGGGTACATACATAGCCCCACTATTTGTCACAGTATGGTGGCTGAACAGTGAATTAAAGCTACCTGGTGTACAGCTTACCCACTACATTGATGATATCATGATACAGGGAAAACATGCAAAAGAAATGGAAAGGAGTTTGACCTTTCTAATTGAGCATATGAAAAGTAATGGGTGGGAAATTAACTCTGAAAAGGTTCGAGGAACAGCTCAAAATATGAATTTTTGGGGTATACAATGGAACAAGGGGCTATGGGAGATTCTTCCTCAAGCCCGACCAAAGATTCAGGATTTTCCTACCCATACCAATAAGAAGGAGGCCCAAAAGTTCATAGGATTGTTTGGATACTGGAGGCACCACATTCCACATTTGGGACAGGTTTTAAAACCTTTATATAGAGTCATATGGAAGAAATATGAATTCGATTGGGGATTTCAGCAGAGTAAAGCTTTTGAGGAAGCCAAGGCTGCCATACAATTGGCCCTAGATTTGAGGCCCATGCAAAATGGTCCAGTGGAATTGCAAGTGACTGTACAAGATGATTATGCAAACTGGAGCTTATGGCAAGAACAACAAAGCCAAAATGTACCTTTGGGATTTTGGTGTAGGAAACTCCCTTAATCTGGAGTCCATTATACACCTTTTGAAAAGCAGTTGTTAGCTGCATGTTGGGCTTTGGTGGAGACTGAACAACTGACTCTGGGCCATGAAGTGATATTAAGTCCTGAAATCCTGATTATGGCCTGGGTAATGAGTACCCAAGCTTCTCACAGAATTGGACATGCCCAATAGGCTAGCATAATCGAATGGAAATGGTATATTAAAAATAGAGCGAAAACAGGCAAAAGCGGAGTCTCTGCTCTACATCAATCTGTAGCAAACATAGAAATTGAGAGGAATCACACAACCTCTGAGCCAAAGCAAAAGTTGGTACAGTCCACTGTAAAATGGAATGAGGGATATGATGTATTAACTGAGGAACAAAAGAGACATGCATGGTTTACTGATGGGACAGCAAAATATCTGGGGCAAAAAAGACATTGGAAAGCAGTGGCCTATAACCCATGTACTAGAAGGATTTTGGAAAGTACTGGGATAGGTGTAAGTAGCCAATATGCTGAACTTATGGCAGTATATCAAGCCATCAAAATAGAACAAGGAGGACAGTGTCATATATTCACTGATTCATGGGCAGTAGCTAATGTGTTAGCTACATGGATGCTCATGTGGAAAAATGAAAATTGGGAAATTCATGGCAAACAAGTCTGGGGCAAAGAATTATGGGAAGATATCTGGAACATATCTTTGGTCACTGACTTGTCAGTTTTTCATGTAGATCCTCACGTGGCCCTCACCACGCCAGAACGTGAGTACAATGCTCATGCTGATCGACTGGCAAAGATTGCTACTGAACATATTGTCCCTACTTTGACAACAACTGATGATCTGGTATTAGCAAAATGGGTCCACCAAACATCAGGCCATTTGGGGGTCCAGGCCACACACCAGTGGGCACAAGATCGAGGTATTAGTATGTCTCATTCACTGTTAAAACAGATAGCAGAAGAATGTCATATATGTCAATTAGAAAAGGACTGAACTGTTCCTCGGGTAGTAACTGGAGAGATAGCAAGAGAAAAAGTCCCAGCCAAAATCTGGCAAATAGATTATATTGGTCCACTACCATTAGATAAAAGATGTAGATTTATATGTACTTGTATTGACACCTATTCAGGTGTGCTAATGGCTTGTCCTTATGAGAATGCAACCCAGAAAAACACTTGTAAAACTCTATATCTCATAAGTCTATATTATGGAACCCCAATGCAGATTCAAAGTGACAATGGGTCACATTTCAAAGGCAATTAAATGAAGAAGTATTGTATACTAAACAATATATAATGGATGCATCATATTCCATATTATCCAGAAGCATCTGGGTTAATTGAAAGAATGAATGGATTACTGAAAGAACAGTTGAGGAAGTTAAGTTCCAATAATTCATATCAACATTGAAAGGATAATTTGTTCATGGCTTTGCGCAATTTGAATAATAGACCACTGGGAGGAAGTACACCTCTAGCCAGAATGATGACCCCCAATCTGCAAATTAGAAAACAACAAACACATAAGATCCCAAATATTGAGTATTGGACCTTGAGGCCAGAAGTCCCAGCACCGTACCCAGGACCACCTTGTTCGGTGGGTATGATTTACATTGTTTAGAGGACTTTTGGTTGGATAGAAAAGAAATAAGAAAAATGTCCCCTGGGATGTGCATAAGAATTCCTAAAAATCACTTTGGACAGGTTTTACCCAAATCAGGATTAGCAGCTCAAGGAATACATGTATTGGCTGGAGTAATAGATTCTAATTATCAAGGAGAAATTGTTGTAACATTCCATAATTTAGATGAAGGGCCCATACAGATTCACAAAAATGATAGGATAGTTCAAGTGATTATCGTTCCTTGTTAAAGAACACCACTTGTAAAAACTGACCCTCCTTCCAAAATAACTGTCAGAGGAACTGAAGTATTTGGTTCTACTGATAGAATAAAATCAGGAGCTAAAGTATGGGTAAAACAGAAGCCAAATGATGTTCCAAAGGCTGCAGAGATTATAGCACATGGGAGGGACAACACTGTAACTATTGTTTATTCTGGAGAAGATGAGTACAAAATTGTACCTTAACTCATTTATTCTACTGTGAGGCTACAATAATCTGGTTATTATTTCTTTGCTTCTACTTGACTTTTTGTCTGTTCACCTTGTTTGCTAGATTTGTTTCCGCAAGCTTGGTACCCTCCACCTGTAGATGCCTGATAGCTTAAGCTGGATGTCACCCCCTGTCTGCAACTGTAATGTGTCACCCTTGGACCTGGCATCAAGCATATTAAGAACTGACCACTCAAATGGGACCCTTTGGGACAGGGACAGCTCAACATCTGATTTTAGCAGCAAGTAGCCATGGAAGAAGAGAACTTCTCTCCTTACCACAAGATTTTGGGGCCCCATTTGTTCGGGGTGAGGGGAATGACGGGGAGCTTGTGCTCAAGCCCCACCCTAAATTATGGTTTTCTGTGTTTATTGTGTGCTATTCTTGTTATGGTGTTGTGAAATTTTGTTGACAACAGTTATTCTTACTCTATTTTTGCCAAGTAAGGGACATGAAAGATATTTGGGCCAAATGTAAGGTTTATGGGATTTAAAGATCTTCCATGCCCCTTTGGACTTGCTGATGTAGCAGGAAGGGGCAGAGTAAGAGGAAGCGGAAGCCAAGCTAGAGTTCCTGCAGTGGCTAGCAGTGGCAGCGATGGCGGCAGCAGCAGCAGAGGCAGCCGCAGCGCGAACCCCTTTTTGAGTCAGCCAGAATTTCTGCTAAGGACTCCTGCTGAGGACTGCCAGGTGCCAGAGCTGCTGGGAGGCCACTTCCTGGACGCTGGGTGGTTGTTGTGAGTGGGGAGAGGAGGACCTTTGCCTGAGGTAGCCTGTTCTGTTTTAAAGGCTTGAGAATATGGGTGCTTTCTACTTTATCTGCCTGTGCCAATTTCATAACTACTCTGATGGCTTTGACTTTCTGGTTTGGGGACTCAGTCTTTTGGTATTTTAATAAATGTTCCAGTTTATTCCCCCATATAGAAAGCCTGATATATTTTGTGACTGACTACTTCATCAGCATATCTGTAATTTTCATAGGCATTGTGAATATTGCATTGCTGATACACCAATCAAAAACTATCTACTGAAAAACAAGCCTCCCACCCCAGGCTCCAGGTGCACTTTAGCCTAGAGGCAGGGAAGATCTTAAAATTTTACATTCCCATTACACAGGGCTAGCGCTCTATTCACTGCACCACCTAGCCACTCCTATTTGATTCATTCTTACAAAGAAAATTATACCTGAGCATATTCATAATCATTATAAAAAACAAAAAATATAAGAAAGATAAATAAACACTGAAAACAAAGAAGGTAGAGAAGTAAATAAATGTTCATTGAAGGAAGTAAGCCAAATTGTAAAGAAAATAAAAGTTTAATAATAACTACAGAAAAATAACAGCAAAAATACAGCAACAAAGGAACTATTAAAATATTTCCTTCCAAAAATAGATGAGTAAATTAGGAAAGCAAATAGAAAAATATTTTTAAGTGGCACTTAATTCAACCATACAGTATTCCATCTACACATGAATGCATTTTGTATATGAGAGAACACAGAAATTGAATTGTTTTAAATTTGAGAAAAATAAATTTGAAAATTAAATTGCAATGTAATTTAACAATAAACTTTGATTGAAATGCCAACAAAAACAGAGAAGAGAAACATTTAGAGGATAATATGATATGTGGAAAACTTGAGTCAAGGATTGAAGATGAATGTCCTTGGCATGCAACTGGATCCCATAAATCTAAAAGACAGTTTCTCTAATACAAATAAGGTGGTATTGATTCCATGTTTGTAAATTGCTTCCCTTTACTTAATATAAGCAATCAAAATTGCTCATCTTAATAATGCTGCCAACCTAATAATCAATTGTACTATTTCCTCACCTATGGTGCTTTGTTCTTTGCTCTATGATTATAAAAGGGAGATGTTTTGACAATTCAAAGTCTTTGATTTAACTAAGGCATCAATTAGCCCACTTTGTTCATAACCTGCTAATAAACTATTATAAGTCTACCTTCATTGAATCTCAGCAGTGACAATGGAAGCAGGACAAGTTAAAAAGACAATATAATAGAAAGTTGTTTAGAAAGAACTCAAAATAGTGCATAACAAGTTTTACTTCTCCCCCAAATCCATAGATAAATTAATTAACAAATAGGTGTGAGGGGCAATAATATTAGAGACAATTGGAAGAAAATATAAATTTAACTCTCAAAACTTTAGATATATATGTATTAAACAATCTAATAACATTTTTAAAAAGACATGTATCCAATTGTGTACGTAAAAAAAAATCCTCCATTCCACTTCTTAAAAGAAACAACTTTTAAAAATAAAGATATACATAAATAAAAAATGAGGGAGGACAGTACATTTTACTATACATAAGGTAAATTTAAAAATGTGAGTGGCAATCATGCTATGAAAACAAAAACAAAAATTCAAATGTAAAAAAGAAATAAAGAAATTACCTTGAGTTGAAAGGAACAAAACATATCATTATCAATATTAAACTGTTATATACAAAAATCATTGTATTTACACTTTAAAACTATAAGACATTGAATTCTGAGAAAAATAGAAATTATTACAGTGGTGGAAAAAATTACAATTTCTTCTTTTCAGGGCTGAATCTAATAGGATGAAATTCAGTAGCAATAATTATAAGTCTTCTATTTGTTCAAAAATCAACTTCACAAGTACAATATAATGTACTTATTGGTGTCACAATGGTTGAGCAGGATAAAATCCAGGAGTTTTAGTGAACTGTAATCAATATGAGACAAGGCTATAATGCAGAAAACTAAAGAAAAAAAAAACAAAAATTGATACATTTGGTTTTAAGTAGCATTCAGGAATAATGAGATGAAAGTTTCAAAGTAATCCACCTTCATTCCAAATCATATCAGGAATTGTTTTTTCCCTATAGCAGCTACTATAGTTTAGGAGGGATATTACAAAACTATAAAGTATTCAGGAAAATACAAATGAGATAAACAAGACAAAGAAGATCCTGATGATGCAGAGTATTGTCTTCAAGTATTTAAAGCACTTTTTACATAAAAAAGGGATTAGATATTTTCTACTTTGCCACAAAGCATAGGATCAGAAGTAAGGCATCAAAGTTGTCAAGAGACACATTTCATATTGATATAACAAAAATAAATTCTAATTCTTGGATATATCTATAATTATAATGGAATGCATTGAAATGTCAAAAGTTTTCAGTCAGAAGCTACATGAAAACTTTTGAGGTATTTTGGCAAAAAGGGATTATATTTTTCCTCAGAAAACAAAACATGTCATTGTCCATCTATCCAGGCATGAATCTCTCCATTTTCCTCTGTCATTAATATCTTGATAAATTCCAGGATCACTTTGCTATGGATAACTGCTTCCATGGTGGTGTATTAGAATCAATGTTTCTTTTTTAAAATTTTATTTTAGTTCAGTCGCCAGAACACCAATACAGAATAGAGAAAATAAAATTTAAAAAATATCATAAACTTAAATATTGGAACTTAAATACAAAGTAAGAGAGGAAAAAAAAATATGTTACATACACAGCAGAACATAAGAGAGGATTCAAAATTTGTAGCAATAAATTTTCATCTCAAGAAAACCTGTATAAAAAAGACTACATATTGTGTTGAGAACTGTCCATCTTTTCTTTGCTTCCTTGTGATTCTTCTTTTGTTTTCTGATGCATACTTTTTTACTTTGTTCTTTCCCCCCTCCTCCCATACACCCCCAAAGGCCACAATAAAGTTTAGATATAATTCTCTGTATAGATATATAGATGCACATATACATATATGCATTCATATACAGAAATATACTTTCCCAAACAGGTTCTACTCCTGATCCTTGTTTTGATGTTTGTGCATCTTTTGTTTCCTATCACTCCTATCTGTTCTGCTACCTTGCCCTCCTATTACTTGCTTAGCCCCTTCCAAGGATCCCTACCCTATCCTTCCCTTATTATAAATCTAAACACCTCTCTATACCCCCCTTTTAAATATCCCCCATTCTACCCTCTAAAGATCCCTCCCTTGTCCTCTCCCCTCTCCTACCTATACCCCTACAATTTTATTTCTTCTTTATTCCAAAGACTTTCATACTCTTCTAAATATATATGCATTTTCCCTCTTAAGCCTATTCCCAATGAAAGTAGGTTACCAGAACTACCAGTCCTTGTCCCTCATCTAACTTCTCTACATCAATTCTTCCTCTTCTACCTCATTTATATAACATAATTACTTTGCTGTTCCTAAATAGATTTACTTTTTAAATTCATATCATACTCAGGTTTACCCCAGTATTTCTTATGAGTTACACAATTATTAAAAATAATTGTAGACATACCTTTTATATTATATATCTAAATATATGTGTGTATACTATAAATATTCATACATATATACATATACATACATACATGTATCTGTATACATACATACATACACACACATATATATATAACACTTTGCCCTTATGAATTCCTTATAATTGATTGGTTCAATATGTATTTTATGCTTCTACTGGATCTTTTACGTCCAATCTTCTATTAAGTTCAGGGTTTTTCAACAAAATCATTAAAGTCTGAAAGATTATCAAATGTCCATTTTTTTTTCTTTTAGAATAATGCTTAACTTTTCAAGGTATGATATATTCAGCCAAAGCTCCAATTCTTTTGTGTTTGATAGACAGTGTTCAAAGATGTGCAGTCGTTTAATATCTCTGCTGTTAGGCCTTGTGTTATTCTAATTGTGGCACCAATTTATTTAAATTGTTTTAATTTTGATACTTTTATTATTTTATCTTTGAGTTGGGGAGTTTGGAATTTGACTATGATATTCCTATGAGTTTTCTTCATAGGATCTCTTTTAAGTGATGATGGATGGATTTATTTTTTCTGTTTCTACTTTCCCTCCATGTTCTAATGTTACAGGACAACTTTATTTAATTATTTCTTGTATTATCATATCAAGATTCTTTTTTGATCATACATTTCATTTACTCTGACTATTTTCATATTTTCTCTTATTGATCTATTTTCTAAATGTTGTTTTTCTTATGTTTCACTTTCTCTCCTATTTTTATTATTCATATATTGGTTAATATTTTCTTGATCTCTTATAATTTTTTTCTATTTTCACTTAGCCCAATACTAATTTTCTGGGTTTCATTTTCATCCTTAAGATTCTGGATCTGAGGGGTGGAACCAAGATAGTGAAGTAAAAACAGGAATGTGTTTAAGCTCCCACTCCAACACCTCCAAAACCTGTAAAATATGAATCTAAATTAATTTGGGGCTACAGGACCTACAAAGTGACAGAGTGAAACAAATCTCCAGATGAAGGCAGATTGGAAGGCCAACAGGAAGGGTCTATTGCCTCTAATGGTAATTTAATTTGACCCCTTTGTATTGGCAAATAAGCAGGTACTTAACACTTAGTAATTGATCAAGCCTCTGTGAAAGAAACAGAAGGTATGAACCCCTGTTCCTGAAGTAAGAGGAAGGGGTTGACTAAAACAGGAAGTAACTAATGCTGTGTATATAAGAAAAGCCTCAGAGAGGCACAGTCAGAATTTCTTGGGACAAGAATCTGAAGGCAGAGCAGCTAGAGAAGAGAGAATTGAGAACTGAGCCAGAATTTCCTGAGAACTTGTGGTGGTGGAGCTTCTTATAAACAGGAACCCAGGAGGCCAGGAGTCCAAGAAGCCAGGAGGCCAGCAGACCATGAGCCCAGGTCACCATCCCCCCAGGCTGGATAAGGTGATTTTGAGTTTTTGAATGAGCTCCAGAAGACTGAGGAAGCATGACCAGGATGCAGGAACTTTATCTGTTTGTGGCTTGGTTGAGCCTTGAATTCCCAGGAGCGGAAATTGTGAAGCATTTGATATGGACTGGACCCTCTGAACTTCAGTGTGGAGCAGGACCTACCCAGAGAGCTGCACAAGGAACTGGGAGCTGTTTGACATTGAACCCAGGTGAAAGTCTGGTTAATTGAGGTAGAATCTGGAACCATGGAAGGGGATTGAGGGAATCTGAGAACTGGCCCCAAGTCAAGATGAAAAGGCCTCTTCCTGGGTACTGAGTAATGATGAAATTGTTGTTTACTATTGACCTAGGGGTGGAGAGTTTGTGTATTTTCTAATTATTGTACTTAGTAATTAATGATGCTTAGTAATTGATTGCTGAATATGTGACTGATTGAGTTAACTTAGTGTGCCCCATGAGTGGAAGACTTTGACTATTGTTCTTTGAGATGATTGTTCTTGTTATAAAAATTGTGACCACTTTGGTGAAAACTATGTGGCCATTTTAATGATAAAGCTGTTGTGAATACTATATTGTGATTTTGTGTGATAAGTTGTAACATTATGAATCCTGTACCTTGATTTTCTGTGAATGCTTTGCTTTTATTATGGAATAAATAGAATGTTCACTATATTGTGGAAGCAGAAACTTAAAAACTGTTCACAGGAGAAGTCTTTTGGAAAGTTGCTTGTGCATGGTGTTACATTGCTCCAGGCTGGGAGCCAAGCACAGTCCCACAGGAGCTGCATGGGCCCAGACCAGCAGCACAGACCTGCCATACCAGAATATAGAAGAATGAATCAGTGGCAACTATGGAAGTTTCCAGACCTCTAAAGATATAAATGCCAAATAGAAAGTAAAAGGTCAGTGGAGGTAGGAGGGGGCCGTGTTGCAACTGGATGAGAGAAAAGCATGGTCTGACCCTTGCCTCCAGGGTGTCACAGATGAAGGCAGTTGTGACTACTGCCACTGCTGTTGCTTCTGGCTGCAGGCCTACCAATTGACGGGGGACCAATTGACTGTCCAGAGGGCATTTGCAGGAATCTCTTTATGTGCACTGAGTTAGAATTCTGTTGCTTTGCCATACTCGGATTTGGGTCACAGTCTTGGGTGGTGATCCTGAGCTAAGGAGCTCTGGTGTGGCAGACGTTGTTGAGGCTGTGGACAGAAAATCCTCCTCAGAGTTCTGAGGCAGGTGTCTGGAAAAGCTCTGAGAATAGCTGCACAAAACCCCAGACATTTGGGACACAGCACTTTCTACTCTGGAAGCAGAGTTCTGCCATGACAAAGAGCTCAAAAGTCAAGTAATGGGCTGACAAAATGAGCAAACAGAGGAAGTGTGATCAGACTACAGAATCATTTTTTTGGGTCACAAAAAGGATCAAATATAGAACCAGAAGAAAAAATAAAGTTAAAACCCCTGCATCAAAAGCCTTCAAGAAATATATGAACTGGTAGTATGACATGGAGAAGTTCAAGAAGGATTTTGAAAATCAAGTAAGAGAAGTAGAGAAAAAATTGGGAATAGAATTGAGAATGATGCCAAAAAAATCATGAAAAATGAGTCTAACTGAAGAAAAAAAAACACTAAAAATCGACTAACTCAGGGGTGGTTAGGTGGCACCACAAACAGAGTGCTGGACCTGGAGTCAGGAGGACCTGAATTCAAATCCTGCCTTAGACACTTAGCACAAACACTAGTCATGTGACTTTGGGCAAGTCACTTGTCAACAAATTCCCCTACCTCGCACACTCCAAAAAAAAGCAAAAATAAAAAGAGTAACTCAAATGGCAAAAGAGGCCCAAAAAGTCAATTAAGAGAAGAATGCCTTAAAAAGCACAACTGCGGGACAGAGTCAAGATGGCTTCCACCTCCTCCAATTCATGTAAAAGTTGATTCTGAAGAAATTTTGGAACTTCAGAAATCACAAAATGACACCAAGAAGCTAACCTCCTGCTGAGGACAGCCTGGCAGTTCAGCAGGTAGTGGCCAGTGCAATGCTCTGGGAGACGACCCCAGCCCCCACTGAGCCAAAGGTCTTAGGCACAGAGAAGCCTGACTAGCCACCAGCTGAAGGGACTTCAGATCACTAACAGCTGTGGAACTTTCCAGAATTATCAAAACATAGATGCTAAGGACAAAGTGAAAGGTCAGTTCAGTTTGGACTTTGGGATAGTAGTTGGGAGTGTTGTTGGCTTTTGCCATTAGGTTGAGAAGTAGCTGAGGCGCCAGAGCCATGCAGGAGAAGCCACGTGGCTGCTTCAGTTCCTGGCCTGCAGATTGTAGGGAGACCAAGCAAAAAGTATGAGGGGTAATCACTCTAGATTTAACTTGATTGGTCCTGGATTGTGGTTTAGGTTGGAGATCCTGTGGTGTGTGGCCAGCTTGTCAAAGTGTCTGGAGGCTTCATAGCAGTTACCCAACTAATAGCTTCATCAGTTGAGAAAATCCCAGTGTTTGGGAAAAAGTTCCCCTGTCTGGTGGCAGAGTCCTACTGTGGCAAAAAGCCCAAAAGTCAAGTAATTGAGTGGCAACATGAGCAGGCAAAGGAAGCAGAACCAGCAGAGCAACCCAACTTTACACTACTATGATGGGGAAAAAAGGATCATAGCATGGAACAGGAGGAAGTGAAGTCAGACATCCTGCACCTAAAGCTTCCAAGAAAAATATGAGTTGGTTATAGGCCATAGAGGATCTTAAGAAGGATTTTGAAAACCAATTAAGCAAAGTGGAAGAAAAATTGGGAAGAGAAATGAGAATGATGCAAGAATATAATGAAGTGAGAGTCAACAACGTGACTGAAGAAAATAATACCTTAAAAATAGACTAACTCAAAATAGCAAAAGAGTCTCAAAAAGGCAATGAGGAGAAGAATGCCTTAAAAAGCCAAATTTGCCAGATAGAAAAAGAATTTCAAAAGCTCACTGAAGAGAATCATTCCTTCAGAATTAAATTGGAGCAAATGGAAGCTATTGACTTTATGAGAAATCAAGATACTGTTAAACAGATCGAAACAAATGAAAAAGTAGAAGGCAATGTAAAATATCTCATTGGGAAAACCACTGACCTGGAAAATAGATCCAGGAGAGGCAGTTTAGAAATTATTGAACTACCTGAAAGTCATGATCAAAAAAATAACCTAGAAATCATCCTTCAAGAAATTCTCAAGGAATATTGTCCTGATGTTTTAGAACCAGAGGGCAAAATAGAGGTTGAAAAATTTACTAATCACCTCCTGAAAAAGATCTGAAAAAGTAAACTTCTAGGAATATTATAGCCAGGTTTTGAAATTCACAGATCAAGGAGGAAATATTACAAGCAACCATGAAGAAACCATTTGAATATCATGGAAACACAATTAGGATAACACAGGATCTGGCAACTTCTACAATGAGGGATCAAAGGACTTGCAATATGGTATTCCTGAATTCAAAGGATGTGGGATTAAAACCAAGAATCACCTACCCAGCAAAACTGAGTATCACGTTTCAGGGGAATAGAGGACTTTAAAGCATTCTTGATGAATAAACCAGAGTTTAGTAGAAAATTTGACATTCAGATACAAGAAGCAAGAAAAGCATGAAAAGGGAAACAGGGAAAAGAAATCATAAGGAACTTGTCAAAGTTGAACTATTTACATTCCTACATGGAAAAATGATAATTGTAACTGATGAAAATTTCCTCAGTATGAGAATAATTGAAGGGAACACACACACAAACACACATACGTTCCAACATTATATGAAAATTCATAAGGATATGCAGAAAAGCTTAGAATTGAATTGAAAAAAATGTTTATAAGTACAGAATGGTAGAGATATACTACATAGTCATTCATCAGAAAAAAGAGATTCTTAATACCTTAACTATGTGCTCAATATTCATCTACAGGGTATTCTAGGAGCCTGAAAAGCTGATGTATTAACTCTATTCACAAAAAAAAAAACAATATATTGGAATGAGGTAAAATTTTTCGTTGTACCCTACCCTGGTCAACCTACATCAAGAATATAGTGTTCATTTATGTATTCCACATATTAGTAAGCATATTGGTAATATTTTCATAATAATAGTACCCCAGGACCAGACATAATTAAAAAAAATTAAGCTAGTACCACAAAAAAATGTACATGCAAAGGAGAAAGACTCCAACCATAGAAAGTTATAGGTATAGAGATGACCAGGTTTCTTCTTCAGAGGGGATATTAAAGTAAAAAAAAAAAAACCCAAAGAGAAATGTCAAATGGTCACTTGCCTAAAAAGAATTCATAGAAGATCTTAAAAAAAGACTTGAAATATCAAAAGACAGAGATGGAGGAAAAACTAAAATAATAATAATAACTATACAAAAATTATGAAAGGAATGTCAACCAACTAGAAAAGGAGATCCAGGATATTTTTAACTGAATAATTTATTTTTACTTTTTGACATTCATTTACACAAGATTTTGGGTTATAAATTTTCCCTGTCTCTCTCCTACCTCCCACCCCAAGATACCAAGCACACTAAATACCCCTTCTACTATTTTGTTCTCTCTTATGTCCTCCTCCATTCCCCCCATTACTTTCCTGTAGGGCAATATGGATTTCTGTTCCCCATTGCCTATATCTCTTATTTAACCATTGCAGGTAAAAAAAAATACATTTATTTTTAAAATTTGATTTCCAAGTTCTTTCCCTTCTTCCCTCCTCACCCACCCCCACTATGAAGACAAGCAATCCAATATAAGTTGTACATGGGTAGTTATGCAAAGCATTTCCATAGTAGTTATATTGTGAAAGACTAACTATATTTTCCTCTGTCCTATCCCTCCCCTCATTTATTCTATTTTCTCCTTTGACCCTGTCCCTTTTAAAAAGCTTTTGCTTCTAACTGCCCTCTTCCCCAATCTACCTTCCTTTCTATCATCTCCTATCTTTCCCCATTACTCCCTACTTTCCTGTAGGGTAAAATACCCAATTGACTGTGGGTTTTTCCCTTCTTAAGCCAAATCCAATGAGAATAAGTCTAACTCATATTCTTTCATTTTTATGCTCTTCCCCTGCATTGTAACAGCTTTCACTTGCCTCTTTTACGGGAGGTAATTTAGCCAATTCTATCTCTCCCTTTCTCCTTCTCCAAATATATTCCTCTCTTACCTCTTAATTTTATTTTTAGATATCATCCCTTCATACTCATTTCATCCTATGCCTTCTTTCTATGTATACATGAACACATATACACACATACACACATGTGTAAGTTCCCTTCATCTGTGGTCATGCTGAGAAAATACTTATGTGTTACTATATTCTTTTTCCATGTAGGAAAGTAAACAGTTCATAATTAATAAGTATTTTTGATTTCTTTTTCTTTTTTGCCTTTCCTTTCTTCTCTTGCATCTGATATTTGACAGTCAAATTTTCTGTTCAGTTCTGGTCTTTTCATCAAGAATGCTTTTTTTTTTTCAATGAGATATTTCACATTGCCTTCTATTTTTTTTTTATTTCATTTGGATCTATTTTATATTTTCTTAATTTCACATAAGGTCATTATTTTCCATTTGCTCCACTCTAATTTTGAAGAAATTATTCTCTTCAGATTTTTTTAATTCCTTTACCATCTGACAAGTTCTGCTTTTTTTCCATTGTAGATATATTGTAAAAGACTGACTATATTTCCCCCCCTCCTATCCCATCTCCCACTTATTCTATTCTCTACTTTGATCCTGTCCCTTTTTTGAAAGTAGGTGCTTCCAACTTCCCTCCCTCCCAGCCTGCCCTCCCTTCCATTACCCCCCCATCATCTTCTCCCCCTACTCTCCTGTAGGGTGAGATACCCTATTTAGTGTGTATGTCATTTGCTTCCTAAGCCAAATTCAATGAAAATAATGTTGACCCATTCCCTTTTGCCTTCCTGTTCTTCCCCTCCATTGTAACCATTTTCACTTGTCTCTTCTATATGAGATTATTTATCCTATTCTGTCTTTCCTGATCTCCTCTCATTATATTCCTCTCACCTCTTAATTTCACCTTTTATGTATCATCCCTTCCTATTAAATTGGTCCTGTGCCCTCTATCTATGTATACCTGTAAACACATGTACACACATTCACATATGTACTCATATGCCCATATACCCTCTTATACATACATATATATGTATGTATATATGTGTCTGTGTATCTATCTATCTATCTATCTATCAATATCTATCGCTATCTATATGTCTATCTCTCTCTCTCTATCTATCTACCTATCTACCTATCTATGTATATATGTTGGAACATCATGTCCAATGTTCTATGTGTTCACAATCTCTTTGAATCCTAATTTACTATGTTTGACAGACCTGCATGGTCTGAAATTTTGATTACCATTCCATTTATATTTTTTTAATCTAAAATTTAAAGTCAAGCTCACTGTCATTAGTCTGTAGACTCCTTTTTTTCATCTCCCTTCCTCTTGTTAATATTGTTGTTTGACAAGGAAGGCTTGAGAAGAAGGAAAGAGGTGGGGAACAACTTTTCAGTCTAGCAGTGAGAAGATACCAAATATTTATCAATTGTGTGCTAATTTATATGGACCCAATTCATGGTCTCCCAAAACAATTTTAATAGTAAGATCAAAGTTACTGATTGCAGATCACCATAACAGGCAAAATAATAATGAAAAAGTTTTAAATATTATGAGAATTATCAAAATGTGACACAGAGCTAGTATATAAGGACATACTGTTGGGAAAATGGCTCTGATATTCCTGTTTGTTTCAGGATTGCTACAAACATTCCAAGACACAGTATCTACAAAGTACAATAAAGCAAAATGCAACAAAATAAGGCATGTCTGTTATGTGAGCTCTTTGAGTGCAGGGATTATTTTCCTATTGTCTCCATATAATCAGGACTTTACACATTCTCTTGAACAGGATATGTATTTTTTTAAATAGTTGTTTAATTTAATTTTAATGAAGACTATTATTGTCTTGCCTCCTAAATCTTCTTTTTGTATTACCCATTCTGTCATGTGAGCCTCTTCATGTAATTATATGTTAAAGCCACAAAATTAGGCCTTTGATGGTAACTAGCTTTTCACTGTTTCTCCCAAAATGTGGTCCTAAAGAAGGAATGTAATGTGTTATGTAATATCTGACAAACAAAGATTTCAGTGGGACTCTCACCTTCCTAATTCAAGATATTTATTTTTATTTATGAAAACTTGGGTAGGATTAGTAAAAATTCTTGAATAGTAACATTATGAATATCCTATATACTATACTGCCTATTTTTTGGTAGAGAGATGATAGACTCAGGGTTTAAATTGAGATTTGTTTTATTTGGGCATAATTGTTTTTAACACAGCCAATCCAAGTATTTGTTTGGTTTACATGTTTATAATAAGTTTTGTTTCTCTTATAATCTCAATGTGAGGTTCAGATAGGTGGAGTGGAGAAGGAGGAGGTAGAAAGGAAAGAACTGAGATATGAAAATAAAAAGAAACAATTGAAAAATAAATACAATCTGTATATATGCTACTAGAATATAGTTACTGCTATTGCTTAGCTTATACTTTTTCAATCTAAGTCTTATACCAAATAGATTTTCCCCTTAATTAATTTTTTCACTAATTTTATTGATTTTTTTAAAATACACTACAGCTTTCCAGTCCCTTCTCTAAGAAAAACGACAAGAAAACATCAGATTTTGAGTAATATACAATGTAATAAAGTAATATTTTATGGCTCTTGCATGCATATGGATTTATAACAACAATATAGCCTTCTAATTTAACATCCTGGCATTGCAAACATTTTAATTTGTTGTAATTATAATGTTCAGATAATTTGATTTTACATTCCTGATGAAAAAGCCAGAGCTCAACTGAAAATTCAACCTCCAATTACAAGACACAAGAAAGACATAGAAAGGTAAATGAGGAAAACACATACACACACACACACACACACACACACACACACACACACACACCCTGTTATTTAATAAGAGCAAACTGTTTACAGACAAGTAGAGGGTATAAATATAAATTATTCAAAATGATGATAAAATACCTTATGAAGTGCTACAAAGGGACTTCAATGGAAGAAAAGGAAAGAATGAAGTGGGAAAAGGATAAATTATGCCGCACAAAAAGGCGTATAAAAACAATATAGCAGAGGAAAAGAACTATTATATGAGCCTTTCTCTCATTGGTTCTGGTGCAAGGTGGGGATAACACAACCAGTTAAGCATAGGACTTTATGGAGAAGAGAAACAAAATGTATCATAATACAGGGAAAGAGAGGAGGGAGAGCAGCTTTGCATGAAATGTGCTCCTGTCACTCTTGGTGTGAAGAAGAAATAGCATACTAAGTTAAGTACAAAAATATTCTACAGGCAGTAGGAGGGGAGAAGGGCTAACAAAAGGGGGCACGGTAGAAGGGAGGGAAGAAGTAAGGGGGAAGGGGAGGGAAAGGGAGAGGAATTGATGAGAAGGGAATACTGAGTGAGGTGGGGGTCAAAAGGAAAACTCTTAAGGAGGGCAAGTGAGAAGGGGAGAAAAATATAAGCATAATCAGGGGAGGGAATAGGATGAAGAGAACGAAACAGATAGTTAACTGTGAACATGATTGGAATAAACTTTCCCATAAAATGGAGGTGGATAGAAGAATGAATTAAAAAACATAATCCTACAATATGTTGTTTTACAAGAAACACATCTGAAACAGAGGGATACACACAGGGTAAAGGTAAAAGCCTGGATTAAAATAGATCATGCCTCAGATAAAGTAAAAAAAAAAAGCAGTGGTAGCAATCCTTATCTCACATAAAGCAAAAGTAAAAATTGATCTAATTAAAAGAGATAAGGAAGGAAACTATATCCTGCTAAAAGACACCATCAAGAATGAAGCAATGTCATTACTTAACATATATGCACCAAAAGGTATAGCATCAAAATTCCTAGAGGAGAAGGTAAGGTAAGTAGAGGAAGAAATGTATGACAAAAACATACTACTGGGGGACCTTAATCTACCCCTCTCTGAACTTCATAAATCCAACCTCAAAATAAACAAGAAAGAAGTGGAGGAGGTGAATAGAATTTTAGAGAGGGTAGTTTTGATAGATCTATGGAGAAAACTAAATGGGGATAAAAGGAACATATCTTACTCTCAGCAGTACATGACACATACACAAAAATCCACCATGTACTAGGACATAAAAGCCTCAAAATTCAGTACAGAAGGGCAGAAATATTAAATAGAAACACATCATTCTCAGATCATGATGCAATGAAAATTATATGCAATAAAGGGCCATGGAAAGACAGACTAAAAACTAATTGGAAACTAAACAATTTAATCCTTAAGAATGAGCGGGTCAAACAAGAAATCATAGAAAAAATCGGTAACTTCATTCAAGAGAATGACAATAATGAGACAACATACCAAATTTATGGGTTGAAGCAAAGGCAGTTATTAGGGGAAGTTTTACATCCCTTAGTGCATAGATGAATAAATTAGAGAAAAGGGAGGTCAATGAATTTGGCATGCAATTTAAAAAGCTAGAAAAAGAACAAATTGAAAATCCACAATTAAATACTAAATTAGAAATACTGAAAAACGAAGGAGAGATTAATGAAATTGAAATTAAGAAAAATATTGAATTAATAAATAAAACTAGGAGTTGGTTTTATGAAAAAAACAATAAAATTGATAGAACCTTAGTCAATATGGTAAAAAAAGAAAACCAAATTATGAGTATCAAAAATGAAAATGAATGGGGTAGCCAAGTAGAAGAGTGAGTAAGAACACCGGCTCCATTGTTGGGATGACCTGGGGATCGATTCCGGGCTCAGACACTTAGCACCCACTCAGAAAAACCTGGCTGTGTAACCTTAAGCAAGTTACTTAACCCCAATTGCTTAAGGCCGGCCAGGTGGCTCAGCAAGTAAGAGCACCGGCTCCAGGATCGGGATAACCTGGGGATCAAATTCAGGCTCAGATACTTAGCACCACACCCAGAAATAACTGGCCATGTAACCTTGAGGAAGTTACTTAACCCCGATTGTTTTAAAAAAGTGCAAATGGTAAATCTACCTCCAATGAAGAGAAAATTAAAACAATAGTTACCAATGATTTTGAACAACTGTGTGCACATAAATTTGACAATCTTAGTGAAATGGATAAAAATTCACAAAAAAATACAAATTGTGCAGATTAACATAAGAGGAAGTAAATTACTTAAATGACTCTATTTCATAAAAAGAAATTGCACAAGTCATCAATGAACTCCCTAGGAAAAAATCTCCAGGGCGTGATGGATTTACTAGTGAATTCTATCAATCATTTAAAAGACAATTGAATCCAATACTCCACAAACTATTTGGGAAAATTAGTGAAGAAATCCCACCAAATTCGTTTTATGACACAAATATAGTACTGATACCTAAATCAGGAAGAGACAAAAAAGAGAAAGAAAATAATAGACCAATTTCCCTCATGAATATAGATGCAAAAATTCTAAATAAAATATCATCAAAAAGACTACAGCAACTTATCTCAAGAATAATACACTTTGATCAGGTAGGTTTTATTCCAGGAATGCAAGGATGGTTTAATATTAGCAAAAAAAAATCAGTATAATTGATCATATCAACAATAAAACTAGCAGAAACCACATGATCATCTCAATAGATGCAGAAAAGGCTTTTGACAAAATACAACATCCATTCCTATTAAAAACATTAGAAATTATAGGAATAAATGGAGCCTTCCTTAAAATAATAAGTAGCATCTATTTAAAGCCATCAGCAAGTATTATATGTAATGGGGAGAAGCTAGAATAATTTCCCTTAAGATCAGCGGTGAAACAAGGGTTCCACTGTCACCCCTCTTATTCAATCTGGTACTAGAAATGTTAGCAGTAGCAATTCGAGAAGAAAAAGAAATCAAAGGAATTGAATTAGGCAAAGAAGAGACCAAGCTATCACTCTTTGCAGATGATATGATGATATACTTAGAGAATCCTAGAGAATCAAGTAAAAAAACTACTTGAAACAATAAGTAAATTTGGCAAAGTTACAGGATATAAAATAAACCTACATAAATCCTTGGCATTCCTATATATTTCCAATGAAATTCAACAACAAGAGATAGAAAGAGAAATCGCATTTAATGTTACTGTAGACACTATAAAATATCTGGTAATCTACCTGCCAAAACAAACCCAGGACCTATATGACCACAACTACAAAACACTTTTCACACAAATAAAATCAGATCTAACTAACTGGAAAAATATCAATTGCTCATGGCTGGGTCGAGTTAATATAATAAAAATAAGTTTTATCTAAATTTAATTATATAGTTAGTGCCATACCAATCAATTTATCAGAAAACTACTTTATAGAGCTAGAAAAAAAAAGGTTACAAAATTCATTTGGAAGAACAAAAACTCCAGAATATCAAGGGAATTAATGAAAAGAAATGCTAGGGAAGGTGGACTAGCTATACCAAATTTCAATCTGTATTATAAAGCAACAGTGATCAAAACTACTTGGTACTGGCTGAAGAATAGAGGAGTGAATCAATGGAATAGATTAGGCACACAAGATTCAGAAGTCACAGACTATAGTAATCTATTGTTTGATAAACCCCAAGACCCTGGTTTTTGGGATAAGAACTCACTATTTGATAAAAACTGCTTGGAAAACTGGACAATAGTATGGCAGAAACTGGGCATAGACCTTTATCTAACAACATATAACAAAATCAAGTCTAAATGGGTGAAAGATCTTGGTATAAAGGCTGATACTGTAACCAATCTGGGAAAGTAAGGAATAGTTTACCTGTAAGATTTGTGGAGAGGGGAAGAATTTTTGACCAAACAAGAATTATAGAGCATTATAAAATGCAAAATGGATAATTTTGATTACATTAAATTGAAAATCTTCTGTACAAAGCCAATGTAACCAAGATTAGGAGGGAAGTGGAAAATTGGGAAAGAATTTTTACAAACTATGTCTCTGATAACAGACTCATTCCTGAAATATACAGAGACTTGAGTCAAATCTATAAGAATATAAGTCATTCCCCAATTGATAAATGGTCAAAGTATATGAACAGGAAGTTTTTTAGAGAAAAAAATTAAATATATCTATAAGCATATGAAGAAATTCTCTAAATCAGTATTGATTAGAGAAAATCAAATCAAAATAACTCTGAGGTAACACATCTCACCAGTCAAATTGGCTATGATGACAAATAGGAAAATGACAAATGCAAGAGAAGATGTGGGAAAATTGGAAATTTAATGCATTGCTGGTGGAGGTGTGAACTGATCCAACCATTCTGGAGAGCAATGTAGAATTATGCCCAAAGGGCTGTAAATAATTTTACATCCTTTGACCCAGCAATAACACATCTAGGGTTGAATCCCAAAGAAATCATAGAAGTGGGAGGAAGACCCATATGTACAAAATTATTTATAGTAGCTCTTTTTGTGGAAGCAAAGAATTTGATATTAAGGTGGTGCACATCAATTGGGGAATTGCTGAACAAGTTGTGGTATATGCATGTAATGGAATACTATTGTGCTATAAGAAACAAGGAGCAGATGGACTTCACATTTACCTGGAGAGGCTTATATGACTTGATGCTGAGTGAGAAGAGTAGAGCCAGGAGAAATTTGTAAACAATTATGGACACAACTGTCTCTGTGAGATGACCAACTTTTATAGACTGGAATCTTCTCAGCAATGCAGGGTTATAAGTAAAATCCAAAAGACCTATGATGGAGACAGATGTCTACATCCAGAGAATGAAGAGTTTGAATCCAGATTGAAGCAAACTACCTGCTTTTTTTTTCATGTTTGGTTTTGTTTCCTCTTTCCCATTGTTCATTCCATCTGATACTATCCTTCTTTATAAACTGACTACCATCTAATGTGAAAGTATTTTCAGGTCCTATACATGATTGTATGCCACCATGGTGGGGGTGGGAGGGTGGGAGGGGGAATTTGAAGCTCAAGGAATTGTGGAACTGAATCTTGCAAACTAAAAGTAAACAAATTAATAAAGACCAAAATAAATAAATAAATAGTTTGCTAACAAAACTGATAATATAATTAAGTGAATGAATGCTTACAAAAATACAAAATGCCCCATAATATTGGAGAAAACCGGAGATTTAAAATTCATAAAATCAGCAAATAAGTATAAAAAAGCTAAATCAGCTTCCAAAGGTTAAAAACAATGAGCACAAAATGGATTTAGAAATAAATTCTGCCAAATATTTAGAGGAAAAGTAATCTCAAAATTATGTAACCTTTTCAAATAGGGAGATCTAATAAATTATATCCTTGCTAAACAAACAAACAAAAAGAAGGTCTCAAAACGTAATCAAGAGAAGTCCGATTAGATAATGAAATGGATAGATAAATGTCACAGAAATCTATTTTTGCAAAATTTAACATAATTAGCAAGGAGACTACAATTATACATCAGGAATATTATACAATATGCTCAAATTGGATTTATACCAGTAATGCAGGATTGTTTTAATATTCAGAAAACCATTGAAATTTGTGTGCATTACTAATAACAAACAAATCATATAGTTCTATCAGTAATTTAGGCAAAACTTTTACAATGACACAATATTTTTATGACAACAGGAATTAATAAATTTCACATTGGTATGAAAAAAAATGTTATCTACAACCAAATGCACAATTATATAAAATAGCAATAAATTAAAAGTCTTTCTAATAAGATCAGGTATAAAGTAAGGCATAATATCATAATTACTAACTGAAATGTTGGCTATTCCATAAAATATGAAAAAGAAAGAGAGGGGAAAAATAAAATCAGTATTCCAATTTTTCAGAGTGATTTGGAATTTCAATTTTGCCTTTATAATATAAACAAAATCATATATTTTAATTCAATTTAAGAAGATAAATTGTAAAATTTATGCACATTTGCTCACATATTTTATCTGCATAAATAAATAAATCTAAAGAAGGAAATACTGAATCTATTTGTTGAAAAATATTTTAATATCTTGTCCATTAGAACAATTTCAAAATCTGTGGATTTATTCTAAAACTATAAATACTTCACTTAAAAATCATTGTTGTTGCTGTTATTGTATTTTTTTAGAGGGGGAAGGCAATGCATTTGGGGTTAAGTGACTTGCCCAAGGTCACACAGTTAGTAAGTGTGATCAAGTGTTTGAGGCTGGACTTGAACTCAGATCTTCCTGATTCTAGGGCCAGTGCTCTATTCACTGTACCACCTCGCTTCCTGACTAACATATTTTTAGAGAATTATAAACATCAAAATCTGTATGTACACTTCACATACTTGGAACTATTGCTGTATTTTGATAAAGTTCTATACTACTTATCATTAAGGCTGGACACTGAAATTGTCTTTTTAAACTATCCTACACAAGTTTGAGTTGTAAAATAAGATAATACTGATTCATGCTCAGAGATTTTTTTGTACCATTATGTGCACATGTGTACGTGTGTGTATGTATACATATATGTACACATGCATGTATGCATATTTATGTATATATGCTTGTATGTGTATATTTGCTGAAATAAGATATTATGTTATGTTTTATTTTTCTGACTATCAATGATAATTATCTGGGTAAATGTCAAAATTTTCCACTTCATCTTTGATGGTAGAGAGCCTTAGAATTTAAACAATATTTTCTATGAATCATACAGTGGTAGGGAAGGAGTAATACTTGATATGGTATTCAAATAGAAATCTTATTAGTAATTTATAATGCATAGCAATTTAGTTTTTCCTTCTCATGTATGATTTTTGGTGATGAATAACACCAATGCTGCCTTATTTTTTTTTTTACAAACATTCCATTGTGGTATTACATACATCATCAACTTTTTCACATAAGTTTGATTTTATATTCAACTTTCATCATGGAGCCAATAGTAGCTAGTATGTTCTGAATTTCCTATCCTTTTTTTCCAACACAAATATAGTATATGAAAGATTAAATTCATTTTGCAAGCTGCTTTTCAGCTTCACTTTGCTTTTTAATTATGCAATATGCATCCATTCATTTTGAGGAATGGAGATTCAGTCTTTATGATGGGTTTTCAGCTATAGCTCCACCAAAGGCAAGTGATAGTAGAATTCTAAAAGAATACATGAAAAGATTATATCTTGTGAAGCTATAATAAACTTAACATCAACTTTTAAAAAGAAAATAAAAAAATAAAAGTCTTAAAGAAAGGAAAAAAGTAGAAATCTTTAAAAAGAAGAAAAATAAAATTGAAATTATAAGGATTATAGGACTGATAAGCAAAACTAAAAGATCTTTTTTCTGAAAGAGACTAAGAAAATCACTATACCATTAGGAAATCTGATTTTAAAAATATACAGACACACACTATAACTAAATAGTTTGATAAGGGGTGGCTAGGTGAGGCAGGGAATAGAGCACTGGCCCTGGAGTCAGGAGGACCTGAGCTCAAATCCGGCCTCAGACACTTAACACAAAAACTAGCCATGTGACCTTGGGCAAGTCACTTAACCCCAATTGTTCTCCAAAAACAAACAAAAAAATTAGTTTAGATAAAAGGAATTTTTAATGGTGTAATAGTCTATCTTGTTGCCAGAGAATAGCTAATGAAACATAACTCCTTCCAAACAAAAAGGGGTGAGGGAGCTATTAGGGAACAATGTGACATGTATCATAATTTGACATCAATATATAGTTTATTTGTGCTTGGTTTTTGTTTAGCAAAAATGAGAATTCAGTTGTTATTTTCCAGGTATAGTGGATGAATTTACTGTGACATAAAAATTTAAAAATCAATTAAACTTAGTATAAGTAAATAAATGAATAAAGGAGTTAGTGAACAAATTTGTAAGGGAATAAAAAGTGATTTGGGTTAAAGAAAAAC
Organism: Petaurus breviceps papuanus; assembly: GCF_028583685.1. Classification (NCBI taxonomy): domain Eukaryota; kingdom Metazoa; phylum Chordata; class Mammalia; order Diprotodontia; family Petauridae; genus Petaurus; species Petaurus breviceps. Next base: position 5,594,861 of record NW_027187278.1, on the reverse strand, counting down.
TCAAACTTAAAAAATGTGTAAATTCTTCTGTTGTGCACATTAATAAATTAATCAAAGGGATTTGAATCTACCTCCAGTTATTAATTCCTGAACTCTTCACGGAAATGAGTTTCATTGATTAAGGTTTCCTAAAAGAAGTTTTATGTTATTACAATGAATTCAGTTGTTGCGTCATTTTTAGTCATGTATACACTTCATGACCATTTTTTTTTGGATTTTCTTGTCAAAGACACTAGAGTGAATTGTCATTTCCTTATCCAGCTCATTTTACAGATGAGGAAACTGAGGCAAACAGGATAAACTGAGGTGCTAAGGGTCACATTGCCAATAATCATCTGAGGCTAATTGGATCTAAGGTTTTCCTCACTCTATTAGGTTCAGCATTCTAGTCACTGTGCCACTTAGCTGCCCCTATTACTGTGAGTAGTAGTAGCCAAGTAAAGTAGTTTGAGAAGGAAATTATTTCTAGCACTTACTCCATAGTTTGGAGTAAATCAATGATCTCTGGTGAATGAGCACTCCTGGCGAGTTCTTTGAGAACCAGATAACAGATTCCAACTCACAGAAAAGAATAAAGTTGTTTGAGGGAAATATATAGCCTATGAGTAGAGATAGGCATATAAACAAAGTAACTTGATTTTATGAAGTCATAACAAAGTGAAGACTGTACGCATTCAGAAAAAGATAGAGTGATTGAATAACAAACACCATGATTCCGTGATTTTATCACTCCATCACTAAGAAACGTCCAGCATTAATGTTGAAAGTTTAAAAGCCACCCCCTTGGAAACTAGCTATGAGAATCACATTGTAATCTTGGCCCCCCTACATCTTTCCATATGTGACTTATTATTTTCATTTAAACTATTTTTCTAAGAATACAATAACTATCATAATTCCCAAAATGAACCCCAAAGTTTTCTGGTTTCATTACACCACTTCTACCTTAAAAATAATCTTACAAACCTGTTCCAACTAGAGCTGGTGAAGAGATGCTCCCGAAAGTCCTATTATCACAGTATTATTTTTGTGGTCTAAAATTATTCTCTATTTTGTCTCCTCTAATTAAGCTTTATCTATTTTTTTCTTTCTTCAGAATCCTCCATGAGGTATACTGACCCTCCCCAATTAACTGTTTTTGCTTCTGAATTGATCCCCAAAGCTCCCTCCAGCTGTTGTGTGGTTGGCAACTGATTTTCCCCTACAGCTTTACATTATTTTTCCTTATTGGTAAAATGATCAACATTAGGAACGATTAAGAGAACTACTTATCCATAATGTTTCACAGAAAAGCATGAAGGCATTTGTTAGAGATATTTGTTCATGTAACTTCAGTTTTAACCCAATGTACATTGCATCTGACTTCTGCTTTTAACATATTAACATGGTATTTAGCAACCCTCATTTTATCACATTAAAATGGCTAGGTGGTTAAGATTTTCTCAGACCAACTTTTTACAAAACAGATGAATAGATATTGTCTTTAATAATAAATATCCTAAAATCAAGTTTTATGTTTATTTTTAATTTACATCATTCATTTCCACAAGATTTTGAGTTACAAATTTTCTCCCCAACTTTCCCCTACTCACCACCCAAAAACAACAATCCCACTGTATACCCCCTCCCCCAATCTGTTCTCTCCTATATCTTCCCCCATCCCCCCACTGACATTCCAGTAGGGCAAGATGAATTTCTATACCCCAGTGCCTATACACACACACATACACACATACATACACATATACATATACATGTGTGTATATATGTATATATGTGTGTGTGTATCTTGAATTACATTTTCTTTCCCTTCCTCCCTTGTCACCCACCCTTACTGGGAAGATAGGCAATTCAGTATAGGTTGTTCATATGTAGATATAGAAACCATTTCCATAGTGGATATATTGTGAAAGACTGACTATATTTCCCTCCATCCTATCCTGTCCCCCACTCATTCTATTCTCTACTTTGACCATGTCTCTTTTCAAAAGTGGGTTCTTCTAAGCTCCCCCCAAAAAATGCCCTCCCCTCCATCATCTTCCCTCTCATCCCCTTTTCCTTACTCTCCTGTAGGGTAAGATACCCTATTTAGTGTGTATGTAATTCCCTCCCTAAGCCAAATTCAATGAGAGTAAGTTTTACTCATTTATTTTTGCCTTCCTGTTCTTCCCCTCCATTGTAACAGTTTTCCCTTACCTCTTCTACATGAAATAATTTACCCCATTCTGTCTCTCCCCATCTCATCTCATTATCTTCCTCTCTCACCTCTCAATTTCACCTTTTAGGTATCATGCCTTCCTTTTCAATTGATCCTGTGCCCTCTCTATGTATACCTGTATACATATATACACACACTCACATATATATTCATATGCCTATATACCCTCCTTTACAAACATATATGCAAACATATATGACTATATGTGTGTATACACACATATGTTTATTTTCCCTTCAGCCATTCTCATATTGAGAAAAGTTTCATAAGTTACTATTATTGTTTTTCCATGTAGGAATGTAAATATTTCAACTTTGATAAATTCCTTATGATTTCTTTTCCCTATTTACCTTCTCATGCTTCTCTTGCTTCTTGTATCTGAATGCCAATTTTTCTTATTCAACTCTGGTGTTTTCATCAAGAATGGTTGACTCTTCTATTTCATTGAATGACCAAAGTTTCCCTGAAACATTATACTCAGTTTTGCTGAGTAGATGATTCTTGGTTTTAATCACAGCTCCTTTGATCTCTGGAATATCATATTCCAAGCCCTTTGATCCCTCAGTGTAGAAGCTTCCGGATCCTGATTGTGTTTCCACAGTATCCAAATTGTTTCTTCCTGGCTGATTGTAATATTTTCTCTTTGACCTGGGAACTCTCTATGCTGGCTATAATATTCCTAGGAGTTTTTTTTTTTTTTTATGGGATCTTTTTCAGGAGGTGATCGGTGGATTCTTTCAACCTCTATTTTGCCCTCTGGTTCTAAATCAGCAGGGCGATTTTCCTTGAGAATTTCTTGAAGGATGATTTCTAGGTTCTTTTTTTGATCATGGCTTTCATCAGATAGTCCAATAAATTATCTCTCCTGAATCTGTATCCAGGTAAGTGGTTTTTCCAATGAGATATTTCACATTGCATTCTATTTTTTTTCCATTTGTTTGGATGTGTTTAATAATATCTTGATTTCTAATAAAGTCAATAGCTTCCATTTGCTTCACTGAAATTCTGAAGGAATCATTCTCTTCAGTAAGCTTTTGAGATACTCTTTCCATCTGGCAAATTTGGCTTTTTAAGGCATTCTTCTCCTCATTGGCTTTTTGAGATTCTTTTGCCATTTGAGGTAATCTATTTTTAAGGTGTTATTTTCTTCAATCAGGTTGTTGACTCACTTCTCATGATTTTATGGCATAATTCTCATTTCTCTTCCCAATTATTCCTCCACTGCTCTTACTTGGTTTTCAATATCCTTCTTAAGCTCCTGTAATCAATTCACATTTTTCTTGGAAGCTTTTTGTACAGGAGATCTGACTTTATGGTTTTCCTCCTTTTCCATGCTTTGATCCCTTTTATCCCCCAAAACGAATCTAGAATTGGGTTGCTGTGCCTGCTTTGCTTCCTTTGCATGCTCATGTTGCCACTCAATTACTTGACTTTTGAGCTTTTTGCCACAATAGAACTCTGCTTCCAGAGAGGAGAGCTTTGCCGCAAATCAGTGGGGTTTTCTCAGCTGCCTTAGCTATTAGTTGTCTGGCCTCTCTGAAGTCTTCACCAGATCTGGCACCCGGTCATGCATCCCAGGCCCTCCACCCTAGATAGTGATCCATATCCAAGCAGGTTAAACAACAGCAATTATCACTCAGGATGGTCCCTTGGTCTCCCTACAGTCTTCAGGCCAGGAGCTGTGAAGCAGACATGTGGTGGCCACTGGGCCTTAGCCCTTTTCCTCAGGCACTTCTCCCTTTGGAGACAGAGTCTGGACCTCAATCGCAGACCCCCTGTCCCATGAAGTCCACACTGACCTCTTACTTTGTCTTTGGCATTTATGGTTTGACAATTCTGGAAACCACCACAGCTGCTGGTGATCCACTCTCCAGATGTCCCTCCAGACAGGGCTGGTCGGGGAACCCTGGTGCTAAAACCACAGGGTCATATGGGGCTGGGCTAGACTCCCAGGATACTTCAATTGACCCTTGCTGCCAGCTTGCCAGGTTGCCTTCAGCAGGAGCTTTTTTTCTCTCTGTCATGTTGTGGGTTTTGTAGCCCTAAAGATAGTTAAGAGTCATATTTTATAGGTATTTGTGGTGTTTATGAGGGGAGCACAGGGAGTTTTCCTGCTTCTATGCTTCCATCTTAGGTCCACCCCAAATAATAAATATTTAAGACAGTTAAATAGACATGCAATCTAAAATAGACTATTGAAAACAGTTTATTAAGAATGTATTAACATAATTCTTGATAATTCTAGGTTAACATATAATATCAAGCATTTATATAGTACTTTGAGTTTTTCAATGTGTTTTGCAAATATCACCTCATTTTATTCTCATAACAACCTTGGAAGGTAGGTGCTATCATTTATCTCATTTTACAATTTGGGAAACTGAGGCAAATAGAGTTTATCCTGACTTGTTCAGGACACACATCTAGGAAGTGAGGCCAGATTTAAATTCAGGTTTTTCTCAGTTTCCAGGTGTAATTCTCTGGACCTTTGCTATCTTGCTGCCTCCTAACTGAATACATTATAGGTCTAGTGTGTCTAAAAAAAATACTTCCACATTTCTGTAGAGTTCTCATGTAATTGGCATGAATGACATCTTTATTACTGCAAAGACAAACCCATCATCTCTACTTTCTTATTCTGTTTGAGGCTTTTCCAAATCTTTCTTCAAAGGTAAAACAAATAATTAGCCATCAATCACTGAGTTATCCATATGTTTCTTTACACATTTTTCCTCCTCCTTCTCTTTTTCATTCCTGTTCCTCCTCCTCCACCTCCTCCTCCTCCTCCTCTTCCTTATCCTCCTTCTTCCTCTTCTTCCTCCCTCCCCTCCTCCTCCTCCTCCTTCTTCTTCTTCTCCTTCTCCTTCTTCTTCTTCTCCTTCTCCTTCTTCTTCTTCTTCTTCTTCTTCTTCTTCTTCTTCTTCTTCTTCTTCTCCTTCTTCTTCTTCTTCTTCTTCTTCTTCTTCTTCTTCTTCTTCTTCTTCT